>NC_088181.1:14683916-14758916 GCF_028769735.1 Zonotrichia leucophrys gambelii
CTAATGGCATGCTTTGAAGGGACAGTCAGGAGGAGATCAGCATACGTAATGCAGGGGGAGGTTTTCAGCATCTGTACCTGCCCCACCACCTTCAGAGGCCCAATCCCCTCGGTGGCCGTGCTCAGGCATTGCAGAGGCAAGATGTAAGAGAGGCAAGCGGGAGCCTTGGCCCCAGTCTCAGACAGCAGATGCTGGAGACAATAAAACCTTCTCAGAAAAGGAAGCAATTATTGCAGCTTTCTAGCCAACAATTACCTTGTGCTTATAAATGATGGTGATGTCCATGATATAACACACATTGCTGAGCACATGAGCACTGTCGTGGGCTGCCACTGGCTTCCCTGCTGATGCCTGACACTACTTGTAACCCATTTTATTTAGCCTGCAGGACAAAGGTGCTCTATAAAATGAAACTGGCCTCAAAATCATGTAATGTGTTGTCTGTCCCTGTGTCCCCCAGCTTCCTCTGCAATATTCTGCTCTAAGTCAAAGCTGTAGCCAGGTAAATTTCACTGTTTTAATCTGGCATTTGCAAATGGTGCCAGCCAAAAAAGTCATTTGCATGGGCAAGTTTGCCAAGATTTACTTAGGAATTTATACGAAGAACTAGTACAGTACCACAAATGTAGTTTTCTCTCCTTTCAGGTTGCAACCTCTTTTGAAACATCTCTTGCTGCCTTTCTGTTATCATTTAATTTCCACATGCACAAATAGAGGATTCATTCCCAGTTCTCTTGACTATAACATATCAACCCTCTCGCTAACATCCTTAACCTCTGCCCTGAGAAAACTAATCATCTCTCTTGTTAGCTCAGTCCCTTTTAGAGATGGCAGTGCACAAAGCACACCAACACTTCTCTACTGTAAGTAGCAAAGTGATGCTTCTCCCTACTTGGTTTGTTCCACAGCTTCCACACTGATTTGTGTTGTACAATTCAATCTTCTGAATCACCCTTAATGACATCTATTATCTAAAATCCATTGGGCACCACTACTTCAATTAATTACACCACCTCTCTCTTTTCATACCTGCTCTTGTACCTACCCAGTCACTGCCCTTAATGTCATCCTATTTCTCCTGAGCTGAGCTTCCAAAGCACTCATCCAGCAGCGCAGGCAGCCGGCTCTGTCCTCCTGCAGAACCGCTGAGAGTGCTCGTGAGGAGTGTTTTCTTGCCTCTTTCCCTCAAACAAAAGCAATCCTTGCATTATAACAGGGAGTGGAGGAAGGTGACACTGCCAGAGAGGGGTTCCAGCCATTCAATTTGGATTTAGATACACTGTTTGTGCAGACATGAGCTGGGAATCTCAGTGGTCAGGTGTGCCTAAGGTTCGCTAAGGGCTGAATTTTTGCTGAGAGCAAATGGACCTTTTGAAAATCCCAGATTTTTTCGCTGATATGTCAATAGACATTTTCTTCAGGGTGGAGAATATTCCTATTCAATCCTATGCATGGGGCTTAATCATAGTAAAATCACATTTCTAGTATATTAGTATATCTTAGAACAATGCCACAGTCAGCCATTCATCAAGCTCAATGAAGCATATTTAAGTTTTCTAGAAGCTTCCCATTCATGTGATACTGAATTCTTGACTGTTCATAATAGTAAAATACAAATGAAGCCTTTTCATGCAGCAGAGGCTGTACAAGGAGAGCTGGTTATTTAGAACAGGAGTGATTTGGCAGACTCAGGATTGTTTGTCAGAGGGCTGTCCCACACAGGAGGTAATTTAGAAGTCATATTTTTTAAAAATAATTTTCCTATAGATCCTTCTCCTTCCCCAGCTGAATGAATTGAAAGTCAGAATAGAGACCCATTGATTATTCTGGCTTCAAGGATCATGAAGAGGTTAATTAGGGACTGATAAAAAGTTCTCTGGGGCATGGGTCATGTCTTTGTATCACTGTATTTGCATCATGATAATACAGTGTCCCTCTGAGCCTACTGGGGCTGTGGGGTTCTTCCATAATGTAAATAATATTAAATACCACTTTAGAAAGTAGCAATTTAAAAAAACTTTACCTTTTTAAAGAAGAGCTATGTCCAAATTTCTAGAGCAATTTGAATACAGCAAAAAGGTTGGTTTCTCATTTTGATTCCTTCAGAGGGTTTTCTTTAGTAGAAGAGTTCTCTTGTACTGACATAAATATAATATCAGACTTAGGAGGGAGCCCTGTGCCTCAAACCAACATGCAGACAGAAATGTTCATGGTTCTCTTGGGTGTGTTTAGATGTTTCCCTCATTGGATCCAAGGTGCATGAAGCTGATGTACCTGAAGAGGTGAGTGCATCTTTCCACTTATCTCACTAAAAGGAGCGTGGAACCCTGAACCTGGAGGACTTATGGGAGACCTGCATCTTCTCCTTGGCAATAATCTGCATTTTTCAGACTCCCCTGAGGGGATGAGGGCCCCATCCATGGCACACAAACACCTTCTGTGGCATCTGGTAAGTGCAGGTATCACAGATATTTGATGGTGGCATGGCGATGGGGAGGGATAGTGTCAAATAAGTTACTGTAGGTGTCTGATACTGTAATTTCTTAGTGTTCCTGGTCACTCTTTGCAGAATCACAAGTTGATGGTTTATGCCCCTATGAAGGAACAAACAAAAAGAATTATTGGGCTTTTTATGAGAAACCTTGATCCTCCTAGTTCCTACTTTAAAGAGAAATAGGACAGCGAGAGAAGCAAATCATAACAATCAGTATAAAATAAGAGCTGGAAAGTATGTATCTGCCTTTCCCAATCTTTAAATTGACTCTGAAAATATTCCTAAAAATTCAGCCTCTACCAGCTGGATAGGGGCAGCCCTATGCATCTCTGCTCATACAGCTGATTTGTAATCCCAAAACCACAATTTGGCCTTTTACTCACCAAGAACTAATGTCTCTCCCTGCTTTATCAAACAGCTTTACTCTTATTCTACTGATTAGTGACTTTCTCCCCTGCCTTTTTCCCCTCTTCCCTGTCCTACAAATATTTGCCCAAGTAGCTAATTTTCTCTTAATTTTCTACTAAACTAGTTGTGTCTACTTCTCCTTGGCTCTGGTGCAAAAAGAAATCCCCAAAAGCAAGAAGGTCAACAATTCTCAAATCAAGGTTGAACCATCACCTTTCTTCAGATACACCCCCCATATTTTTTCTATGGCTTTAAAGCAAAACACTTCGTTATTCCTCTTTGTTGTTTGTGTTTTGCCTGTTCCTGCAGGTTGCAGTGTCTATGTGCAATATGCCAATGGAGCCTGAATTATTTTGTCATCCAGCCCAAAAAGTGATTATAGATTGCATCTGCTGGCAAATTTGGCTCCCTTTCCTGCTTTTCTTGAAACTCATGAATGTGGCCAATACATTGGAGAAGACTCCCAGTGGGTCTGGCCTGCCAGAGGCCACCCAGAACATTCCAAGGCATGAGATAATAGGCAAAAAATCCGATGCTGGTCATGACTTGAGCACAAGCTGCAACTTGGTCTCTTCCTCCTCTTCTCTGCTAAGGGAATTGGAGTAAGATACAGGAAAGAAAATAAGAGTGGCATTTTCTACAGGAAATGGCCCTCACGAATATGTCTCTGTTAATAATTACAGAGCTGGTTTTATTTTGTTCAATGCACTGCCTCAGTTTTGGATCCACATCAAGAGCAGCATATGCTCTCCAAACTAAAATATGTGCATATCTGATTTTTGACAAAAAAATTATTTAATTGATCTCTTCCTACCCTCTCCTCTCCCCCTCCTTCTCTTCCTGTCTTTTTTGCCCATTTCTTTACTAATTCCATAATATAGTAAGCCCCCTATTATGAAAGAAATCCGAATTAATTTAAATACAAAATATAAAGAATTAACCTTACAGCAAAACAGATAACAGAAAAAAGAGATAGTTTTTCCCTGTCAAGTGACAGCCTTCTCGTTTATTATCATTTTAACAAATTAAGTTGCAAAATTGGCATTATTTCAGAACTGTACAAAATGTAATGACTCCATGAAATATATTGAATTTTTCAAGTATTAAAAATCCCTTAGTTTTGAAAACGATTCACTGGAAATGATCCTTAAGGATCCCAAGTTTTTTGTGCCATTTCTATACTATGCCTGCACAAAATCTAATGGCATTTGCTGAGTTAATCCTGGATATTCCATTGTTTTGGTGTTTCTACTCTATTAGTTAAATACAACATGTGTGAGAAAATCAAAGGGAAGAGATGTTGTTAAAATACGAGACAATATTTATCCTTTAGATGTAAGAAATACTTGTCACCCAAAATAAATCTGGCTTAAACTCTTTAAGTCTTAAATAAATTGAAAGTTAAAATAAGTTTTCAGTATTAAAACTCTCCCTCCCTGAAAGTGTGTATTTGCACGTGTGCATGCACATGGGCGTGTGTCTGTGTGAAAGAGAGTAATGTGTACTAAAATTAACTTCTAAACCTTGTTCCAGCAGCCTTGAGAGCTGATATGTGGTGGGTGCCATACAAACAGACCTCAGTGATACAGATATAATCCTGTCTAGGAGTACCAGCTCTAGAAGGTATGGGGATGAACTCTGCCTGCAGTGTGAGTTTATTTATTTTTTTTTATTTTACTGGTGGATGTGCAGAAGCCCAGAGACAGTGCAGGGGTAGCTGGTGGGGGCAGTTGCAGAGGCTGGTCTAGGGAGGGCACCGGGCATGGGAAGGGCATTTCCAAAGGGGACAGAGGATCAGAAATGCTGCTGTCTGATGTTCCAGCAGCATGGAAAGGAAGCCAGGGAGAGTCAGAGACCCCCAGGATGGAGGCTGCTCTCCCATGAGGTCATCATCATAAATGTTACAACTCAGAAATGTGAGATCTTGTCAAAAATGAGAAATATGCATGGGTGTGGCAAGAGCCACATGAGTGTTTCTCCTCAAGCTCTCTCTTCTGGCCCATCCACGCATTGTGTCCCTGTGCCGTGGGTCACTTCCCAGAAAACTGGTGCAGCTGGTTCCGCTGCCTCGGTGTGTGCATGATAATCTCACCATTTTTGCTCAGTCCTTGCCCGCATTTTCTCTCCCCAAGCCCTCCAGAAGCACTCCCTGCTAGCATGCCTTTCCCAGTTCCACCTCTGCTCCCGTCTGTGTGCGCCTTTGCCTGTCCTTGGCGTACAGCTGTGCCTTTGCCCTCCGAGAGAGCGAGTGCCCTTTTTCCTGTTGGCAGCCCTTGCTTAGGTGCAGTGTGCTGCGCTGCCTCTCTTTTCTGTCTCACTCTATTCCCTTTCCTGCTGATGAGACCCATGTTGCTTTGGCAGAAAAACTAAAATACAGTAGTTCATCAATCCAAAATCCACTATGATGCGCTTGTCTGACAGTGGGGGTTTGGCAGAAGGTGATTTTGACTATGAGCTTTACACTTCTTTTCCTTTTTAAAGTGGAAGAGAACTGCAAGACTTTATGTCTAATGTAGATTTTACAAAGGATTTTTTAAAAGCATGTCTTTATTGGGGGGCAGTGTAGAGAAGTTGCTCGATATGAGAAGATATGGGGAAGAGAATTGGTGCTGGTGCCCGTGCATGTCCTCAGTTTGGAAATGGTGAGCACTTTGTGTCTCATTCTCAGGGCTGGGATTCCCAGTCCAGAAGAAAAAATGCTGGTGCCACAAGGGCTGGTTTCCTGCGGCATATCCAAACTGGAGAGAGGTGTGGCTGCAGGAGAAATGCCTGAGCCTTTTACAGTTTTCCAGATGACTCTAGAGAATCTCATGTGACTTTATAAGGGCCAAAAGTTCATCTATACCACCATGGTAACAAAACACATCAGGATAGGACTATGAGTGGTTGGAGAGGGAATCTGCTCCCCTTCTCCCTGTAATATTCTGTTTAAATTAAAATTTTGTTGAAAATTCAGTTTTAAAACCAAGCTAATATTAATCTCCTATATAAGCATTCCTCCTGAGTTTGTTGGTAGCATAAAAACTGATTTTGGTGTCCTTGGGTAAAATCTATGTTCCTTACAATATTGAACATGATGGTCCTTGCCCTGCAGGCTCCTGCTCTTCACACTAGCAGTGTCTGTATGCCATCAGCACTGAAAATGGCAAGTCATCTGGAAGCCCTCTGGAATCACTTTATCTTAAAAGGTCATATTTAAGAGTAAAAAAAATTAGATTGAATAATCTATTTGTAACTTCATCTGGAAAGGGTTGGAATCCGATAGAGAACAGACTTGTAAAGATATTTGTGCACTTCTCATTCTGGATAGTGACTGGTGTGCCATGTTTGCATCCCTTTTACAGCCAAGCCATGCCTAAAATCAAACTGAGCCATAGCAGCAGCAGAGCAAACATCAAGGTAGGGCTGATCTCTGAGCATGCTGATGGCTGGGAGAGGAGCCCGCGCTTCCCTTGAAGTTCCAACATCAAAGATGACGAATAACTCCCTTCTCAATGTTCCAGTTTCTCACATCATCCGAACATCCTTTGGCAGCAACAGTTGGCCCAAGCCTTGGAGCAGCAGCTGGTAAGTCCAGAGGCAGAACTGTGATGCCTGTGGCATCAGATGTACTGGAAACCCTTCTAAACTCTATTTTGAAGTTTCAGCATTTGTGTGGACCTAATTATAAGACATAGATTCCAATGACAGGCTGTGTGTGTGATTATGCATGGTGGCAGGGCTTATGCAGGGGCTGAGTGCTTACTGGCTGCTCTTTAAGGAGAGGACGTGGCTGGCAGCACGGGGAGACATGATACAGGCTTAGTGTGTGACCAGACCAGGAGGCTGAGCTGCAGCTCAGATGAGCTCTCCTGGCTTCTCCCTTGGTTTGCTGTGTGCCACTGGGCGAGTCACTGAACTCTTCTGTGCAAAAGGGGGCTGTGGTTAAGATGGAATTGCCAGGACCTGCTTGAAGGGCTGCTGGGTGTTTGAATATGCTGAGTGCCTCAGGGTCTCTATGGACTCATGGAAGCACATGCAGATATGTGGACACCTTTTACCTATACAATGAATCTATTTTTATATATATATTTTTTATTATTTATTTATTTATTTATACATATATATATACATATATATATATATATATATAGTAGATGTATCCACCCATACACACCTATTATATGTGTTTGCATGTGTGAATGCATTTTTGGTTATAACAATATCATCTTATTTCACTGAGTCACCACATCTGAGGGCCATCTCAGTGTTGAGAAGTGAGGTCCACTGATTCCAGTGGTTTATGCGTTTCCAGGACCTGATTCCAGGTCCTGGCTGTCAGAACCAGCCAGTTCCTACCTGTGCACACCTTCTTGGTCATCTCGGTGCGCTCCCTGCTCTTTTCTGGCACGTGCTGGTGCAGCAGGTTCTCAGGGAGGTGTGTGCAGGGCTGGAGCCCCTTTTGAAACTATTTTTAAAAGCCTGAACATGATCATTTGATGTGGTTGTTCAGTGTAGCAGAAAAGCTCACAATTCACTCATGCCTAAGGATGGTAGTATTTAAAAATGAAGCATTTAGCTTTAGAAGTGTCTTAAGCATGACTAGGAAATTGAAGGCAACCTTAACTATGGAAGACCCCGGGATTTGCAGGTACAGGGGTTTTGTGGTGACTGCTTGGAGTGTGAAGCCTTGATACAATGGGATTAATGGTACCCTCACCTGGTAAAATCCCTCATCACAATGGACAGGGCTCACAAGCAGAACAGTTCTTGGAGCAAGAGTGAAACTGAAATGATGGCAAAACCCTGGATTGCTTAAATATAATTTTCAGAGGAGCCAGGATGACAGTAGATCCCACTAAAATTTGTTTATTGGGTCATTTAGATGTGAATCTTCAAAGCAGTGTCTTGGAATTAAGTAACTTAAATTTCAGTGAAAATTTCAGCCCAACTGCTCCAAATTTTGTGGAAAACTAGTCTGATGCTTTAGTAAAGTTCAATAGCTCCTCTTCTGTTACAGGTGTCAGCAAATAATAATAATAATAATAAAAAAATTGAGTTGTGCAATGCTGAATCTACCAAGGATCCTTATTATACATTTATAAAATAAACCCTAATGGCTTTTTGGAGTGGTTATGGTGTAGTCTGTCAATGTATATTAAGATTACTATGATAGCACATAGCCTTTATGATAAAAGCATGCAAATTAACATAGAAATCTGCAGAACTTTGCATATTTCCCTGTAATTTAATACAAACAGATCCAGATTTACAGAACCATGTGCACAGAAATGGTGTGTGCACATTTTTTGCATGTGCATTGCTGACCTTAAGCAGGAGAGTGAGAGAGAGGAAGAGCTCACATGGTTCAGATCTGCTCTGAGCTCTGCAGCTCCGCATGCCAAATGAAACACAAGGCGACTTTTGATGGCCAAGTGAGCCATCAAAAAGGTTTTTTTAATGGAAATGCTGTCACACTCTTAAGTAGAGTACTGCTGCCAGGCATCACATCAATAATGCAAACTTTGGAAGACAATCTTGCAAACTAAATAGCCAAGAATTCTGAAGTATTTCTATAAAGAAAAAAAAAGAAAAAAAGGTGATCATTATGAAGAGGGGGAAAAGCCATCAAGTGAAATTTAATTTTGCATTCAGATTTATTATTGCTGTCTGTTCCCAATGCTAAAATGCCTGTTTACTTGCAAAGGACAGTTTCTTTCCATAATGAATCATAGTAACACTTAAATTAAGCACAGTAAAAGAATGGTTAATGTCATAACACTCTGACAATTTAACCTGGCCAATATTTTTATTGCCTTGTACAATAAACCTAACAGAGCACAACTTGCTTTTTGACTGGTGGAAAATCGGTTATGAACCGCGAGGGAATGACCAATTTTTCAAATGCAGCCATTCAGTCACACTATAGCCACTAATACTTTTTTTTTCCTGTACACTATTGCTGTTATAATCTTTTGAGGATATTTTATCACGGCAATAACCTCCTCAAAATCAGTCTTTACTGCAGTTAATGACTGGACAGCTGGAGCATTAACTGGCCTTGGCTTTGCCTCTAGCCATTAACTAACAAACCAGTTGTTATCTGCAGGTAACAACCAATTTCTTGTAGAATTTTCTTGATAAAGTGTCTCACTGGATAAAAGTTGTGGGTTTTTTTCCCCTTCTTTCCTCTGCTAAGATCTAGCAAGTGTAGGATAATACACCGACAAAGAATTGCAGAGAAGTAGGAGTAAGTAAGAGCGTTGCAAAATAAGTTAAATTACAAACCAAAATCCATAAAGTGCTGGTTGTTTACTCCTGCCAGAATTTTAGCAACATTAATAAAAGATTGCTCTGTTATGTCTTGCTCACTTGGGTGTGGTGCCTGGGCTGCATTCAGGGGTGGAGTTTGGGGGCTGTGTCCCCTGAGAGCATCCCCACCTGCACAGCCCTCCCCAGGCAGGGGAGTCAGCAGCAGGGCCATGGCAGCTGCTGCCCATTCAGGCACACACTAACAACGTGGAGTTTTTAAAGTGCCCTTCATCTTCTCAGCCAGTTCTGACTGAAGACACAAGTTTAATTCTGTATATGGTATAGTTTATGAAATGGGTATTATTTTTGAGGGCCTTCATAAAATTTTAGCCTTTTTTTGCTGGCGGTTCAAAGTTATGAAATGTCAACCTCTGTTTTGTTGCACCATTATTTTAAAAGTAGGGTTAGCAGATTCAGATGAAATCAGTGCATTACTGAGGGCTTTAAAGAGGAGATCCAAGGCATCATTAAATAGAAGCAGAATAAGTAAAATGTACAAATGAAACACCCATAAAAAGCCAAGCTCTATCATGCCATAAACAATGATGTTTTAAAACTCTTAATAGGCTTAATAACAGTTTATTATTTTACCTTAACCCTTTTAAATGCCTTGTTTTTCCAGCTTTTATCTCGGTGGTTCTGAGCTGTTAATACCAGTTCTTAAATTTTCCCCTCTAGGTATATTTTCCAGGAGTGAATAGGAAGAAAAAGTAAATTCAGCCATGCATTTGCTTTTAGAAAACACAGTAGGCACTGTGCCCAAAAGCCTTCCTGGGCTAGGCTGTGGGATACAGCAAATATCTTGTGTCTCTAGTACTTACAGAGGATTTCTAAAAGGTGAAAATCCTGCCTCAGGAGGAGCCTGAAGGACAGGTTGGTGTCTCCCAGGGGTCAGGAGCCCCACAGGGTGTTTGGGTGTGCAGCCTCCCTCACAGCTCCCATCTGCCCCACACACAGGGACCATGGCCTGCCCTCCCTCCACTGAGGGCTTTTATGAGTTTCCAGATGTTTCCACTGGAGTCTTTTGCAAAACATGTTATTGTCAACCAGAAATAAAAAAAAATTAATAACAACCAGAATTTCAAACCAGAGAGTCGATTTCAAATTGTTACATTTTGAAATTATTTTAATCTGGGAAGGTCTGGGGGATTTTTGGTGGTAAGGGTTGTTTTGAACTTGGAATTTCTGTGTTTTCTGTGCATATGCAAGTTGTTCCCTTTCTTTTTGGTATCCATGTAGAACTGGCTCATGCTATGGGAGATCTCCTTGGGACATTTATGTAGGAATAGACCCCTTCACTGCATGTGTACTTACTACCAATATTAGTTGCAATTCAAGCATTTCCAGCAATTTGAATGGATCCAATGATTTTTAAATCATTCTTAATTTCATATGCCTACTCCTTTAATCTCTTTCAAATTACTGAAAATGTAAGGCAGTCTAAACATTCCTGATCATTCTTCACTGCTTTGGCCCCATAAAGCCAATCTTTTCCAAAGTTAAGCACTTAAAAATTTGAAGTACTCCAATAAATTTAAATTGGCATATTCTGTGCATATCAATTGAGAATTATTAGAGCATTAATGCCTAAGAGTGATGGCTGAGGGCATGCAAACCAGTTCATACATTGATTTTTAATGGCTTTTTATTGATTCTGTGCTTTTTAAACTTGATACCCTAAGGTTGCCTCTCACATGGAGTTAACAGGTTTGTGATGATACACCAAGTTCAGAAGTGGCATCGTTTTCCTCTTACACTTTTTCTTTTCTCCTTAGGGCTTATTATAAATTGCCCAGATGCAAACAGCAAATATGCTTGGTCAGTGGCTTTGAAAAGGGCGATTGTCACTTTAACAGGATATGGCTCATCATGTTTCCCTGGCTTATCTGTAGACCAGATTTCTGTTAAAACCTTTGAGGGCCTCTCCTCCCCTCAGTGTGAGCACACAGTGCTCACCAGCAATGATGGATGCTCTAGACCTGCCCTGACAGGATTCTTAGTAATTTTTAAATGTCAATCTTAATTTGTCAGGCCAAGATATTGTAGGTGTCATAAAGCACAGAGTGAAAATGCACCTTAGTACTTTTACATTTTGAAAACGATTCATTTATATTATGAATGCAGACCTCTGCTCCTGATGTAATTCCACAGCATTTATTAATACTTTGGTATTAACCTGTTACTCAATACATTGTCACTGCAGCCTGAACTGGTGCTAACTGGGGCAGGCGGGTGTTGTGCTGGTGGCTGCCCTCCTGAGGAGGAGGAGGAGGAGGAGGAAGGCTGGGGATGGGGCACAGGCTCAGAGGGGACCATTTGGGGCATGCCTGGGCTGTGGGGGCAGCTGGTGGCAGCCTGGGGACGTGTCCAGCTGATGGATCAGGAGGGCTCAGGGTAGCACCACTCTGAACCAGTCACACCACCACCCTGCCTTGGGTGTGGGGTGTACTCCTGCCAGAGTTTTCCTATGTGGGTCATAACGGGACAAGTGAGAATATTTCTAATAGACTCAATTCTTGTGGGTTTTTCAGTGCTTCTCCCCTGCTGCTGGGGCTGCGCTGTGTGCTGTGCTTTTTGGGAGGCAGCGATTCCAGTTTCATTTCGTGGGGAACCAAACTCTCACGCTGCCTGGCTGTGATGCTGCTGCTTGTAATTCCCTGGCCGAGGCTCTGCCAGGAATCCTGGTGCCCATCAGACGCAGGTGTCTCTCTCCCCCCGCCCTAGATCCCCTCTGGCTGCGGTTAAGGCACGTAGCAGTCTGAGGAGACATTAATTGCTGTTAACTGCGATGGGCGCTGCTGTAGCTGGGCTTTGTTTAGGGCAAATTCCTCTGCAATTGCATTGTTAGAAGCCACGGGTCTGTTAAAGTCGGAGTTATTAGGCCATGTGCCTTCTGTGTGTTGTCATAGCCAGAACAACACCAGTGTAAACGTCTGTGCTGGGCAGGGGAAGTGTTAAGTGAAGAATAAAAACAAGCCCAAATTCCCATTTGGAAACTGCATGCCTCAACAAATACCACTGTTCATAGCAAGTTATTAGCTTCTTGGTTGTAATTCTGGTCCTTTTCTAAAGGGAGGTGGAAAAAAGCATGTAAAAGAGATTTTTGACACTTCACGGTATATTGAATGAACAGCAGAAAGCTCCCCAGCCTGCCCCTTCCCATTTACAGTTTGCATGTGGCTGAGGTAACACTTCTTCCTCCTTTTCCACGAAATTCCCCATGTTTTGTGGTGGCAGCACCCTAGACACCCCAGAATGCATGTGACTAACACATTTTCAAATTACAAACCTGCAATGTCCCTTTTTCTGAGGCTAGTGGGTAAGAGGCACATGCAAGAAGACTTTCTGTACCTTCAGAGAGGAAGGAGGTCTCTGTGGCGGGCAGTGCCAGGGCTCACTGGTGGGCAGCAGTTTCTCTTCCTGACCTGGGTACCAAGGAGGGGAGGATGTCATGTCCTGGGTGACAGGGGTGACCCCCACACTGGGCGCTGGCCTCCCTGGATGTGTGATGAGGACATGGGAAGCAGTTGAATGCCCTCTGGGAGGTTAAATAGTTAAATGCCCTCTGGAGTGTTTGCTGGTGGACTTGGCTGAACTGAACTCTCATGTCTGAACTGAATATTTTGAAGTTTACTTATTACGGACTATCCACTCTGAACTGCATGAGGCTGAGTTTCTAACAGCTTCCAAATCTTAAATGTCCCTGTTTTTATCAGGCCAGCTATGTAAGAGGGACCTGCAAGAAGCCTTTTCCTCCTTCTGAATGTACAGTCGTCACCTTCTTTTGTTTTTGCTGTGTGCCTTCCAGAATTAGAAGATTGAGAGTGAGAAATGGGATTTATATATTTATTTAGAAGCCACTCTGAACAACAGCACATTTACTAGCTTGGTTCATTTTTATGAATCTGATTCATTGCTTATTAAACCAATGGAAATCTTTCCATTGTTTTCAGCTGGTTCTGGCTCAGAACTTCTTGGTGCTTGACAGTATTTAGTAGGAGCTGAAAGATTTGAACTTCTAAATCATGCAATATTATGGTCTTCTGCCATGCCTGTTTCTTAATTATATACATAATCCCAGTATCTGTTGCTGTGTATTTCTGGCTGAGCAGTTGCTGTTCAGTTAAATTTTCACAAGTACAGTGTTATGAAACAGTTAAGCAAAATATCTTCAATATTATATTTGTCAAAAACGAGAAACCAAATACTGAGATCAGTTTCATCCATTCATTAGTTTATGGACACCGAGTCCTCTGAGGAATGTCACAAATTCCCTTGCTGTGTCTCAGTGCTAGATTTAGCATTTGGATCTTTGATTTAATGGAAAGATACATTAAAAACTGAAACAGTCAGACAGGTCCCAGTGGGGTGTGCGTCCATGTCGGCTCTTACGTTAGGGCTCCTTCAGTCGAGATTTGGCAGGAGGTGCTTTTATCCAGGAGTTGCTCTGGAATGTGCCAGGCACTTTTCCTGAGCACGGAGTGTTTTCAGTGGGAGCAGCAGCCGTGCCTCAGCCTGTCCAGCGGGCTCTCAGCTGTGTGAGAGGTGTTCCTGAATGTCACCCCCCACACCTTTGGGCTGTGCAGGAGCCAGCCTGGTCCAGGGAGCACTGGGAATTCCCACAACTGTCCTGTGCTGTGGAGCTGTTCACGTTTTTAGTGTGACCGTGGTTTATTCCTTTATATTGACTTCTAAATATATTCCAGTAGCTGTCATTTCCCTCAGGAACCTCTACTGAATCCATGGATTTGGAGCTGCTATTATAACATATTACAGGACAATTAATTTGTAAGCACTGTAACCTGTCCTAGAAAGCAGATTCTGAGAGGAATACTTTTATCCTTATAATTTAATGTATCGTGTAATGAAAACTAATCTATGTAGTTCAAATTCAGACATTAAAACAAGTTAAAAGGGTCAGTATATACAATAAATTTCCCTTTGCCAATTTACTCAGTTAATTTAGACATTGCCTTTTCACTTAACTCATTAAAACTTTCTTGCCAAGTTTACTTATCTGTGTTAAGGGTACAATTAATATTATAATTTTTAATTATCCACTTGGTTTTATCAGAGCCAAAGTGTTTCCTTAAGTGTGAATATCAAAATAGAGCCTATATTTTTTAAGAAAGTGAAGCACTGCAATTTCACTAATTCCTTAATAACACAAATATTTGTGTATCTTTTTCCTTACTGTTAATACATCAATTGTTGTGTTGTATTTTATTTTATAACCTTAGCATAATATACTACTGAAAGCTATATTTTGTACTACTTAATTCTGTACCACTCATTCTGATTTATGGCATCATTTTGTTTCCAGCTCACTCCTTATCTTCAAAAGGCTTGATCCAAAACTCATCAAATTCAGAGGAATAGATCCCAGTGGGCTTTGGATTAGACTAGTAGGGTGAAATTGTGGACTTCATGAAGTTTGCATTACATGTGCAGATATGCAGTACTGAGATTACTTGATAGATTTCTAATTCAGCTTCTTCTATTTAGGAGCAAGTTCTTGAGAATCCTGGCCATGCACTTGAAATTTAAGAGACCATTTTAGTTGCATATATTCATCCATTTTCTTACTATGACATTTGAGAATACATTTATTTGCCAGTTTGATTTTATCATCATTATGGAGGGCTCATGTTTCTAATTTCTCCTACAGTCTCTTGAATTGTTAATGTTAACTCCTACTGAACCCAGCCTTGTTTCCTAACAGGGGGATGCTGTTCTGAACTGGTATTGATGCTGAGCTGTTAAAAATACTTTCTTCAGGAATGACAGGTTTACAAGTCATAATAAAGGACAGCTCATCACAAAAGTATGGAAAGGTGTAAATGCAGAAGACACCTGGTAAATAATATTGCAATGTATTTATCTTGTTATTTCTTAGTTATAGATGTATGGAATGATAGATACAGAATTATGAAATTGATTTAAGTTCTTCAGTGCAGCAGAAGCTGTTTTGTCATCTTCAGTGCTCTTGCTTTTCTTTTCCACCTGACATTGTTAAATGGAAAACACCCTGGACATATCTTCCATTATATACCAGCTAGAAAATTCCTGGGTTTGCCATTAACTGGATAATCCCTGGTATTCTGTCTGGCTATGTATACAGACTGCTGCACATGAGATCCATTTTATTAAATAAATACAGAGGGAGTGTGTTAATATGGAATGATTGCAGCAGATTCTGGTAGATGATCGTGTGTGCTACGAGCTACCTCAAAATGCATTTGTGATATATGGCTGTGCTGCCTGATCCATGGCTATTGTGCAGCTGATTAGCTGTGCTGAGAAATTACTCATTCCCTTGTATTAACTACACTGTTTAACTACACTGTTTCCACCAATCAGTATGAAGTATGCCAACTTTGTTTAGCCTGTGCACTTGTGCAATGATGAACAAGTAATGCATAAAACAAACCCTCCTACCTAATCAAACATTCCTCAGAGATTTGAAAACAGAAACAAAGGGTAAATCCATTCCTAGATTATAATGGTAAAACAAACTAAAATTTGACATATGTATATGGAAACTATGAACACATGATATGAATATTTTTTAAACAACAACATGTTTGAATTATTAATAAATGCAAAAAATATGTTTTAACACAAAATGGAACAATTGGAAGGATATATTTCTTCAGAAGCACTAGGATCAGGAAAGATCTCCGTTGAATATAAACATTTTTTTCCCCTCTTGCTTTCCATTTTAGCTTTTCAAACATCTGTCTCATGGTTGTAGTTGGAGAAGTTTCCCTTTTTCATCCCTGAACCTGCAATACAATCTTCACTCTCCAAGTATATAATAAATGAAGTTTGTTAACCCTCAGGGTGTGAAACCCATTTTTCTCTCCTTGTCCTAGGATGTTAGGTGTTGAGGACAGCTGATGTGTAATCCTTTAGGAAGGACTGCAGAGCTATCCAGGAAAGGGCTTACATTTAATTTTGCCATATATCCTGGTTGCCAGGTTATTTGATTTTAAGATAATTAATGGATCTCTTCATGGGTATATTTTTTCTTAGTCATCAAGAAAGCTCAAAATATTTTATAAGAGTGATTTTATTGGAGAGTAGTAAATATTGATGGAAGGAGATACCAGAAAGTTCAGGGAGTTCTGGACTTTATTTTCCCTTATCATTAGATATGAACAAGCACAGTCCTTGTAGATTTAAGGGGGATTGTGATGAGAGACCACTATAGGCATTTTCACTGGTGACTACACATCAGTTAGGGGTTTTCATTCTGCTCTTCCCTACAATTCTTTTTGTATTTTGTGGCAGCTGGGTGAACAGATAAAGCACAAAACACTCATCAGTAGAAATGCCATGTATAAATAAAATCCTAAATTGAAACCATCATAAGCAATTCAAAGTAAAGACAGCAGAGTCTTTAACATTAAGCCCTTAGGGGAAACAGAGTGAGGGAACAACAATGCCAACTTTAACTTTGAATTCCCAGTTGTGCATTGGCTTGTACCCCAACTTTAACATTAATCAGAAGCTTCTCTGCATTTCATCTCCTCATTTGCAAAAAAATCTTTGCTGAAAGGTTATATAAAACTCATTATTTACCTGAGTGACCAGAAAGGCTCTCAAAGTGCCATTCCAAGCTCTCGGGTGAATGCTTATTTATAGTTTTTTAATAGGCATTCATTACCTGATGGATTGGAAAGACTCTTTTTGAACCAGTTCCTGTCTATTGGTTAAATACAGATTGATAACTTTTTCTTAAAAAGCTTATTATTAACCAGATAAGCTCATCACCTTTGGATTTCTAAAGTGGTGATTAGTTTTAGCTTCCAAGGGTTTAGTCAAGATATTTTTTTTTTGGTGTAACTTGAATTTTGCCCAGTGGGCCATATTCTGGAAATTAATTACAGTAATGCAATGCTTGCAAAACCCTGACTAAATCAGTAGCATAAGCCTGTTTGCACAAAGAAATACCTCAAACCTATATTGCTGCTCATATATTGGGTAGTCCAAGCACAGGGCATAGAGGAGGTAAAAGGGTGCAGCCCATTTTAAAATTCCTGTGAGCTTGGTTGGAAACACATTGTTAGGCATATTTTGATGCCTAAAAAGACATAACAAGTCCTATTCACACCTCTGTGCAATTTGCACAGTCTTTGAGCTTCACTGATTTTGCTTGGTGTATCATTCTGCTTTTGGGGATTTGCTTCTAGCTTAAATTACTGTGGAAACAGAAAAAAAAACCAACCAAAAAACAACCCACAGAGTTTTTAGAAATGCAGTTTGGCAGTGTGGGCTCAGAATCCCCATGCAGAATACCTCTTTGGGTGGCTGTCAGTGCTGCCATCCTTTGAGAGATGAGATCTACCCCATCTCAGCTGTTGGTGCCCCGGGCAGTGCTCCCCTGGCACGGCTCCACAGGCAGGCAGCCCCAGCTCCTCACCCCCTCTGCAGCTGTTAGCACATCTGTGGGGCTGCAGAGAGACAAGCCCTGGCTAAAGAGGTGTGAAACAACACGGCCATACACGCCCCTGCCTTGTGCTCCCCCAGGGCTCTTCCAGGGTCCAACTTGTACCTTGAAATTATGCTCTCCAGCATCAGCTGATGCTTAAATCCAACATAAGGATGGAATGGAATGGTAAGGAAAAAGAGCCCTTAATTTGCAAAGTTCCTGGAAAATGGGCAGGTTGTTTGAATTCTCTGGAGTTTTCACAGAATTCCTAAGATGTTTGAACATTTCAAACCTTGTTTGCTTGTGTGGTATATTTCTAATTTGCAAGGCCTCTATCTTTGCCTCTATCCTTTTCACTGTCCACTTTTTCTTTCATCCTTAAAAATTTAAGTTGGAAATTTCCATCCTGTTCACTCTTTTTTTCCCTCAGTGGGGTAAATATATGTTGTTAGAACGAGCATTCAACATTCACTGGAGAGAACTGTCCTTTCTCAGCTCTTTAAGCAGAGTAAGTTTTCAACCATCTCAGACAATTCCTACATTTTGGTGTTACTTCTCAGTTGTTTCAGAGATGATAGTTTTCCTTCAAATGCTTCTAATTATGCAAAGATGCTTTCCACAAAATAAAAAAAGACTCAAGTTTTTCCAAAGGAAAAAAACCCTTTTGGGTTAAGTGAGAGAATTGAAAAAAAATACCCAAAGCTCTAAGGCCCCTTGAGCTTAACAGAAAGGAAATTATAAAGGTCATAATGTTGGTGTTCTTTAACATCACCTTTGCTGTTGTAAAACTTTGGTGGAAGTGCTTATCCTAACTATTCATTGTATTACTTTTTAGGAAACCAGTTTCCCATTTGGTTGAGAAATCCTTAAAATTCTGTTTAAAATAATGTAATCAAACCCAATTATACTGTTTGCCTCCCTCTGCTGGCTGTGCAGACAGTGTGAGTTGGCTTCTTGTGTGATCCTCTCATTCTAAGCCAGCAGGTTGATTATAGCGGTCTTCATTTCAAGGTGGGTGAGCAGCTATATATGAACAGTATTATGGAGACAGGAAATTTTTTAAAATAGAATTCTTTATCTTTGAGTCTTTAAATTATTAGAAACGTGTTTTTTATTAAAAAAGGTTCCCCTAACCTCTCCTGAACCCATATTCTGGACTGGTTTAGGTGGGGACAGAAGAGTCATGTGCAATTTCTTTGAAGAAAGGCCAGGTGCTGAGGTACAGCAACAATATTTTGGCAGGAAAATGGCAAATCAAATCCAACTGTCCAAGAGGGCTAGATATGAGCAGAGCTGAACAAATCTTTGTGTGTACACACATCATTCAGGTGCTTTGCATTACACAGAGAGCTCTCCACTTCATCAGTTTTCAGATGTTCTGCTCTGCACTGGTGTCACTCTGTATTGATGTACATTTTTCACATACATATCATAGCCAGCTCTGTCCTTTGTCCCACTCCCAGAGCCTCTGCAATTCTCCAGGGATGTTGCCTAAACCACTTTCAAGTGTCCAGTCTCCTGCGAGGATGTGAGATAGCCCGCTTTGTTTTATTAGCACTCGCAGAAAGCAACCCTGAAAAAGAACCTACGGCATAATATGGTGGAGCCTCCCTAATGACAAAACCAGGCATATAATTTTCTCCTCCAGGAAATTGTTTTTCATGTTCTTCGGCATCAGTTTAAACAGAACTTTTTGGTCTTGTTTCTGTACCTGGACACCCAGAGTGACCCTTTCAAGGGGCAGGTGCAGTGGTAGAGCTTGAGGATAGAACAAACAAAAAGAGAGGAGTGTCATTTTCATTAAATCTATTTAGGAGAAAATAACAAAAAAAAAATAAAATCAAAAAACCAACAATAACAAAAAAACGGAGACACAAGTATTATTTGGAATAAAAGCAACAACACCAAATTTCCATTCCAGCTGTTCTCTGGGTGTCTGGACCACACCATGCTCTTCTGGGCTGCACTGACCTCAGCCCCAGCTCCTGCCCCTCTGTGGGACCCTCTGCAGCTCCTCTGTGTGCCCAGCTGGCCTGGCATGGCCCTGCTGGGCTCTGCACACACAGAGATGGAGAGGAGCCACAGCTTGGGGTGAATAGCTGCTGTTTGTGCTGAGGGTACACCAAACCACCGGGCATAAATCACATCTCTGCAGACAAAAGCAGCCTTTCCAGTTCACAGGAGTCCTGCAATTAATATTAGTTTAAAAAGAGCCTGTTCTGCACCCCTGGGATGGCATCCCTGGGGGTGGGTGTGAGCAGGAGGCGGGGTGAGCCACCAGGGTGTCTCAGGCCAGTGTGGGTGACCATGCCCTGCCCTCAGGCTCCCTGCCCTCTCCCAGCCTGGCAGTGTTGTCTGGCTGCCATGAGCACAGGGCACTGCTGCCAGGCCCTGTGGGTGAGGGGACACCCATCTTTGAGTGCGCCTCACATGGCACAGCTATGGCAGCCCTGAGGGGACACACCTTCACCCAAACCATGAGGGAAAACCTCACCAGAATGGCTTGTGGTCTGGTTCAGATCCTCCCAAAATAGCCCACGCTTTCTCCAACCTCAGCCACCAGCCCAATGGAGACAAGGTATTTCTGTGCAGACCCTGGCACCCACTCAAGTGAGGCAATCCAGCTCAGGGACACCTTTGGTGTGTCCCCACACATGGGCCCAGGTCAGCTGGTGAAGGGAAGAGGTATCATGGCCTTAATTAGTGTAAAACAGGGCTTAAAGTGCAAACCCACAGCTTAAAAGGAAAGACACCAACATTTTCAGCACATCCTTAAAATGTAGTTTTTTCCATTAAATAAATCTGTAAATTTTTTAAGCACAACAGCTTCAACAAGGTGGTGTCTGAAAGTGGAGGAGGTTCTGGGAGGGCAGCTGTGAGCCAGGATGGAGGCACAGGGACTGCATGCAACTGGCACAGGACAGGGAGAACTGGGATGGGATGGGATCTGCCAAAGTAACATGTTGGGAACACTGGAGTTCATCAGTAAGGGAAAGTGGCCAAGTGCTGGGATGAGCGCAAATGTATAATGATTAGATATCTAGGGTTTGCTGTAATCTTTGGGACCAGGGTGGAAAGAAAAGGGGAAAAGTTTAAGGGAACTGTTGAAAAGTGGGATATTGGTTAGAATAGTTGAGTTAGAAGAAATGCTTACCCAAAAAATTATTCCAGAGTCTTACCTCAGAGGTAAGATCTCACCATGTCTTTTAAATAGCTCCTGAAGAGCTCTGACAGACTGAGAACAGGCTCAATGTGAATTTGCTACAAGAGCTAAGTCAGTGGTAATGCACTTTAAGTTGAAGTTCAGCTATTCTTTTGGATATTTTTCCCAGCACTTTCTCCTCTTGATCAACCATAATTCCTGGTGATTACAGCTGGAGAAGGAGACCTGCTATACCAATTCCACATAAATTTAAATGTTAAAGTTTAAATCCTGGAGCAACAGTTGTCTCCTGATCTTCTACATTGTGCTTGTACTGAGACTTACTGCAGCTTTCACTCTTGCTCTCTCGGAGGGTGTGGGAGCCCCTGTTGTGCTGAATGGAAGATGGGCACAGAAGTGTGTCCTGCATGGGTTTATAAATGCTGTGCCTTTATTCTGGAAGCAGAATTTGCTCGATTCCACTAGGTGGATCTATTGAGAACATTGTTCACTCTTTAATGTAAAAAGTGTCTTTGACTTAAGGGAAGAAAAAAAGATTTTTTTTTCTTTGCTACTGCTTTACTCAGCTCCTTATGTTCTAAAAAAACCACAAAGGTGGCCACTTTTGTCCACAGAAAGCTCTAAAGCCATGTATCAGTGTCAGTCCATAATACCTTGAAGGACTTGTTCTCTTCATTGCAGTTTTGCCTTTGTTTTGCAAAGGAGAAGAGTCAGTGCTGTGACAGGGAGATACACCTCCACAGTGACCTGGCTTTAGATGCTGCTTCCATTGCATTTCTTCCTGATGCCCATTTTGTACTCTCATTTGGATCCTTTCCTGGTGGCTGTGATTTGGTGAATTTTTGCAATGATTTTATCCCCAAAAGTGGCCAACATATGCTCCTCACCTTAGTATCTGCTTTTAGTGACCCGTGCAGGTTGTCTGTGCTGTCAGGCTCAATGGTAGTTGACTGCTATATTGAGGATGTGGATTCATCTGCTAAAAATGCCCAACTTTTTACAGATTCTGATTATCTTGACCCTGTGATGATGGTGAGCACAACCTTGGTTGGTCAAATCTATAAAGAGATATTTATTTTGGTCATGGCCCCTGGGAAATAGACAGCTTGTTCTCAAACGGGTTCTGCCTCTACTCTCTTTTGAGAGCTGGGACCTCGAGTCTCTTTACCAGGAATTTTCCTAGAATCTGTGAAAACCACTGGGAAAACCTCCATCCACCTTGGCAGTTTGCTGGGGTTCTGCCCAGAAACTCCCCGTGTTTATAACAGAAATTTTGAAAGGCTTTTCCCTTTTTTTCCTGTGAGAGTGTTTTATTTATGTCTTCTTGAACCATGCTTCAGCAACTTCCTTGCTGGCTGACTTGTGTTTTCACTGGCTCAGACTGCCATGTAGATCACACCACCTGTTCCAGAGTTTGCTGAAACATTTAGCGCAAGTTTTCTGCAATCCCTTATTTAAAGTCCCTGCTATTGGATGATTTCTTTTATGTGCCTTTCCTTATCAATATTAAAGACCTGATGTTCTGCTCTTCCTTGGAGAAGAGACCCCCTTCTAAAGGCATTAGGCTTTCAATGAGTTTCTTCAGCCTTTGTTGAAAGAATGCCCAGTTGCTTATCACTTCTCTTTAGGAAGAAAATGCTGATCACACTTTTTTATGAACAAAGGCAGGATTATTCCATGGTCCTTCCTTATAAAGCAAACAACTTATAAATATTTAAATATATAAAGCTGATGTTTCTCCCACACCCATTGTGTAATTTACTGTATGACCAGTTGTCTTTTGCTACTTTCCTGTGTAAAACCCCATAAAATACTCCTCCTACCTGGACTTTTGTTGGACTCATCAAACTTGAGGAGATTTGAGATACTCTCCCTTGTTATTTACATCTGTCTGAAATGAGATCTTCCAGAAGGCTGTCATTACACAAAGGTAGAAATCATGGTGAAAGGTAATGTTGCCTAGCTGAGGAACTAAGCTTTCATTTCTCTCTTCCTACTTTTTAAAGTTTGACAAGTCTGTGGCTGATAGCTTTTCCTCCCTGAGGAGGTGCCCACTATGCTCTAAAGCAGTGCAAGAGCTTTGCAGAGTAAGGCACACAATGTACATCTCCTCTGATCCTCCTCTGTCCGCTGTATACAGAGTTTTACCTTGTTTTGAAGAGGCAGAGTATTCCTGCCCACTCGTAGAGGAGGCACAGAAAGGAGTACAACCAGCCAAAGAAGTTGGAGAAGTAGCTAAGGAAAATTGAGAGCACAAAGGCTTTGGAGAGAAAAGACCTTTCCCTGGATGCAATAAAAGAAAAAGGAAATAGTACTGAAGAAAAAGGAACAATAAAAATGGGGAGAAATGGGAAGGAATACTGGGGGTAACAGTACAGAAGTGCTGATGGTGCCTGAAAATACTCTGAATTCTGAGATATGTTGGAGCAAACTCTCCCCAAGCTCAAATCTGAGATTTTTCTGAATCCCAGCTAGCCAGTATTCATTGCTTAGGTGCTGGAGCCTGTCACTGTGTCAACAAAATGAGAAGGTCTCTTGTCTTTAGGATTCACTGAGCTCATGGATCTATAATATCTCTTTGTGGTGCAATTTGGGCCATCCCAGCCCAAATAATGATGTCTATGAGGTGCTGGGGAAAACAATTAAACAATTTTGATCAGTCTTGTTAACAGAATATTCCTTGACAGCACCTGTGCCTGCAAGTAGTAACCCTGCTCTTCAAGATTTTGAGAAGAGTTTGACATTTCTTCCTGTAGAGTTGAGTTGGAGAATCATCTGGACCATCCAACTGACTACAAAAAAAAAAAAAAAAAAAAAAAAAGAAAGAAAAAAAAGAAAAGGAAATTTAATTGGTGATTCACCAGTGCTGGACTACTCCTCTGCCCTCATCTTAGTGAGGGTTTAGTATCTAACCTCATCTTCCTGGGAGATGGTTCTTAATCTTTGTCCACTTGAAAGTTTCTGGAGGGAAATTATTTTTCCTTCCAGAACAGAAAGAAAAGGAGAAATATTTTAATTTCTGCAAAGATCAGAGTCAAAGCCCTCATGTTCATGCTTATTTTCACTCAAATTGTTGTTTCTAAATGAGCATCATGCACTTACTCCAGAGGAACAGGAAATCCCAGTTAGATGTCTCAAGCTCCTCTGCTGTCAGTTGCTGTTTCACCTATCTCTAGTCAATATTCTTATCTTTGTCTCAGGAAAAAGACCATGGGATTTTCCTGAGTTCTCATTCTTCTGTAAATCTTTGTGCAGAGCTCTGAAATCTCCTGTCTGTTGCTGATTCCAGGTACTCGATTTGGCCCCTGCCTCTGAAATGCCATCCCTTCCTATGTGGTTTGTTTAATGTAGCCCTAGGTCACAGAAATCCAAAGGTGGAATCTGATATTTTTTAAAAAAGGTATAGCTCATTCTTTTATGAGACTGCTAATAATGTTCAGCCTTGACAGGGTTAAAAGGCAACATCCATTTCCCCATTATCTTGTTTAAAAAGTGCCTTTTTTAAAGTCCATATGGCGACTTCCTTTCGACCTGCTTTCCCATCCTCGTCTCTTTGTCAGGGCTGTCACTTATAAAGAATCACTTGACTTACAATAACAAGTTCAAAAGAAGACAGAATATAATCAGTTGATCCACGAAGAATTGAAATAAAGAACACCCCCACTGCTCCAGTTATCATTCCCATAGAGATAGTGATATTATTGATGTGATTGCTATGCTAATTTCTATAGAAAAAACTTGTATTTTGGAATTTGTTCAAAGAGAATTTCAGACACATCAAATTGGAAAATGCAGAGTGAATTCCTAAACTTTTTCGTATAGGCATGGGAATCTTTTTTTTTTTTTTTTAACGTTGAATAGCTCTGAACAACTATTTATAAACTTCACTTCAAATACCAATTGGAAAAATGTTGCTAATTTTTCAGTTATTATAGAAAGTTAATTCACTGTAGTTCTATTAAAAAAAAGTCCTATTGTACCTTTAGGGTTATTAATATCGCCCCCCATAACCTGCAGAATTGGGATTGGACCACAGACTCCAGAAACAGAGGCTAGGGATCTAGGGATTATAAAAGATGGGCACATTTAAGTCCAGTGTTTAGGAAGAGCTAATTAATCTATACCCCTTCCTCTGCAATTCCATAGTCCCTCTGGGAATTGCCACAAACATAAACTTTTTTTTTTTCTCGTGGATTCCTATTTTAACTAGAAGGTTTCAGCTTGTGATGTTATGCTTTTTATGTAGTAAACTGATTTAAAATGTATGCCAGTCATCTTCAGGGAACTCATTTCAGTCAAGATGAAACTAGTCTTACCTGAATCAATGTTTTAAGTGTCCCTGTGGCTCGGCATTTTGAATAATCAATCTGTCTCCATCGCTTCTTAATCATGCGCATCACAGTCTTTTTTATTTGTCAACCCTTTCGGATCCTGGCTTTTTGTTATTAACATGCCCCTAATGTCACATGCAAGCCTTTTCTTTAAAACAAGCTGCTCATTGGTGTATTTTGATACTTTTTATTATTACTAAATCTTTTTTCCCATAATTACACCACAATCATTATATAATCCCATAACAAAGAGTCTATTGAGGCACCATGCTTTTGTCAACTATGGGACACAGAATCCATAATTGCATTATTCAGCTTCTCCCCCCCCCCCTTCTGCTTTGTAGAAACACAACCTATTTCACCAGTCACATTTGCACCTTGTTTGCTTGGTTATATATTATTTACTAAATCGTTGCCCTGCGGAAAAACCGTGTAAAGTTGCTTTAAAAAAGTTATTTGTTTGATAATTAAGTCCTGAAAACCCATCGTTTAATGATTATTCCGAACCCATAAGGCAGAGAACCTCCATGACGTTTTTCTCTAAGTTTAATTACCGTATGCTAATTTCCTTGCCTACTACGTGATTAATTAAAATCATATTTTCATAATCATTTGGCACTAGTATTGTTTTAGAATTATCATGATCCCCTAAATAGTGTATGTAAATAAAGTCGGCTCTAATGGAAAGAATCAAAATGCAACGCTGAGGACCTTTATGTGTTTGTATGCATGCGATTGGCAACATAACTGGCTTATTTACATTAAATACGCCACAAGGTTACAGTGCAGATCAACGTCACTTTATCGCTGATTACTTCTCTTAAACGCCGGAGCGGTGACTGATGCTCCGGTCCCCCTGTCCGCCAAGGTTTTCCCCGGGAGTTTGTTTTTTTTTTTTTTTTTTTTAGGAGAAGCAGACTTTGCATAGTTTCGGGAGCAGGTAAGAAGGGCGCTTTGTGGAGCCCGGCGCTGCCCCCGGGGGCTCGGCGGGGTCCGCGGGGCGCGGGCAGGGCCGGCGGGGCGCGGGCGCGGGGGCTGCGCGGGCGGGCGCGGGGGCTGCGCGGGGCGCGGGCAGCGGCGCTGGCCGGGGGGCTGCGGAGCGGCGCGGGCTCCTCGGGGTGTTTACACGCGCTCAAGGTCACGACCAAGCTGCGCCGTGTTAAATGGTTTCTTAGTTGCTAGACAGGGAGAAAAAATGGACGATCACAGACCATTCTTTGTAGATTATTATATCAAGGGTTCAGCTTTTGGCTCATCAAAGCTAAATGCCGCAAGACCTATCTAGTTGCTGTGAATTATGCCAAGACGACAATGGAGTGCTTTTTTAATGGTACAATGCATTTCACCTACCAGATAGGGGGAGTCCACGCTGAGAGATGGGGATGTCTTGTGATGTTGGGTGATCAGTATCAATGAAGGGGGTTATTCTGAAAAGAGACAGATTAAAATAAAGCGCTCTTTGCTCGGGATGTGCTGGAAGCAGTTGGGAGGGCTACCCGGAGCGGGCGGCCGCGGCAGCCCCGCGCCGCACTTTTCCCCCTCCGCACAAGAAAATGATCAAGTCAATCATGTGGACATGCTTCATTATTCATTGAACACAATCTTTTACAACGCTCCGTTTACGTGCGGGAGTTTCTTCTACGCTTTGCTTTAAATTTTAAGGTAAGAAAGACAAAGGTAAAAAGGGGGTTTTTGAGGATCCGGGAGGCTCCCGTGAGCCATCAAAGAGGCTCCAAAGTCAGTCCGGAGTATGTTTTTGTTTTTTATTTCTTTTTAATCATGGCAATGGGGCCTGCGTTTTCCACCGTGATTAAAAAAATACAGTATAATTAAATATCCATAGCAGTGACGTTTGCAAGCAGGGCTGTCAGGGGAAAAGCAGAAAATAATGAAAGGAGCGGAGAAGCCATTGAATGGCGCTATAGAACTTAGCCTGAAGAAAACCCTACGTTTTTCCTCTTTCTCTCTCGTTTCTTTTAAAACCGTTACTTTACAAAAAAGGAGCGGGCGGGCGAGGCGAGGGGAGGCGAGTGCCGGCGGCGGCCGCGGCGCTGCCCGGGGGCCGCCCGCCGCCGGCCCCAGCCCGCACCGACCCTGCCCTTAACTTGCCCAGAAACTTTTTGTTTTAAAGGGTTTGCTGCGGAGCAAACTTTGCCGAAGTGACTTTAAACGCGGGCCCCCCCTTTCCTCCCTCCCTCCCTCCCTCCCCCGTTAGGATCCCGTCTAATCGTGGTGTAATTTGTAAACTCCCCCCTTCTTTTTTTTTTTTTTTTTTTAATCAAAGTTAGCTGATGCATACCATGTGTCAAACTTGTGAGATTCAAGTGCCTAAGAGACCTGCCATTTTGTGCTCTAATCGACCTCTTATGAATAGGAGCCGTGCATAATGCTGCGAGGAGCGTTGTGACATTCAAGTAGGCACTAAATGTCAGGCCAGGTCTCAGCCCTTTCGGGGGGAGCGGAGCGCGCCCGGCGGCGCCGCGGGGAGCGGGGAGGCACCTGCCAGCCCGCCGCCGGGGCTTTTGTCAGCGCCCGGAGAAAGTAACAGGTTAAGGAGGAAACTTAAATGGCAATCCCCGGCGGGGAGGGGGGGAGCATCACCTTCCCGGCGGCGCGCCGTGCGCGGAAGGGCCGCGGGGGCGCCGCTGCTGCGCGGGGCAGCGGCCTCGCTCTCCGCGGGGCTGCGCGGGGCTGCGCGGCCCGGAGGGAGCGCGGGGGAGCACCGGGCCGGCGGCGGGATTATAGCGGGATGGGGAGGGGGGGAGGAAGGAGAGATTCTTTGATGCTGTGTAGGAAAGAATCCAGATTTTAATGCGCCCATCTGTTGCAGTTTTGCAAATAATTAATATATATGTGTGTATGTGTGTGTGTGTGAGAGAGAGGGGCTGGGGGAGCGCTGCCGCCTGTGAACTTCAACGCGAAATAAAAGGTCGCGAAGATTTATGCTGTTTATCGGAGGGTCCGCGGCTCCCGCGGGGCGGCTCGCACGGGCTCCATCCGCAAAGTTAGTTGCCGGCGGGGCCGGGCGCGGTGCGGCCGCGGGTGCCGGCGCCCGGGGCGGGCGCGGCGGGGAGGGCTCCGGCCGCCGCCTGCCTGCCTGCCTGCCTGCCTGCGCGGCGGGCATTGTTTCGGGGTGCGTGCGGCGGATGTGGCCGCGGCTGATACAGTGTCGAGGCGGGGACGTGATTTGTCAGATCCCTCCGTTCGCACTTGAGCCGCCGCCGGCGGGCCGGGAGCGGCGGTGCGGGAGCGGAGCGCGGTGCGCGGTGCGGGTCAGGGGCGGTGCGGGGCGCGGCTGCCCGGCCGCCCGCGGCGGGAGCGCTCTGCGGGGCTGTGCATTCCCTCGCCGCCCCCCGCCCCCCCGTGCAGTTTAAAATAAATCCAACAGGGGCCGTGTTTGCTGAGCTGATGTGCCCGGCTGATACAGATAGCGGCGGCGAGCCGCCCGCTTCTGTGGAAAAAGACTATTTTAAGTGTCATAATTAAGTTTAGAAGCCTTGTTTGGGCTCATTCACTGCTCGAAATAAAAAGGACTGGCTGCTTTTAGACCCTTTCTGAAGGGGTTGGCTAAGCGCCTCTGCACGTTCGCTTGGAGAAGAATGTTTTCTTTTCTAGTTTAATATTAGAAACTATATTTTTACTTGTTTAAACCGGATTTGATTTTTTGGAGATTTTTTTTCCTCTCCCCCCCGCCCCCCCATCGCTCAAATCTTTGTTCATTGTTCATTGACTGTGGAAGGCTGCTTAAATGTACGGAGAGAGGGGGGAGGCCCCCTCGGTGGTTTGATGTTGAAATAGTAAACCTGAATGAGGAGGGTGGCTGGAAAAGTGGACATTGCAGCTTTAATTAACTTCAAGATGTTTCAGCGAGGACCAGAGCGTAGTAGTGACGTTGCCTCATAAATCTGTCCAGTACAGTGCGTTGCATTGAACTATTACAGTATCACCATCATATTGAATATTCACTACCTATCCGGGAGCAGATTTGCATAATTGGATCTTTTTTAAATGAAACTTGTTTGCAAAAACCCAAACAAAACCAAAAAAACAAAAGCCCGAGTGAAAACCGCGGCGATCTGCATGGTTATAAAGGGTTCAAACATATCCGAAAAGTAAGTGACCTGCATAAGTACATCAATAGGTTAAGTGCAAATAAGATGAGAAGTGCTTCTGAAAGCTGTACATTCCCTATGTGGTCTCTTGGGTTGTTTCTCAATAGCGAGATTTTTTTGTAGCCTCAGGGATTTTAGGTTTTCTGTCTGCTTTCATAACTTTTTCCCTCACAGTTGTTATACAAGGTGAGGCTTTTGTACCATGCCTGTGTACCTGTAGTGATGCTTTTAAAGGAAATAGACGAACAGTTTGTAATTTGTGCTGTTTGACTTGTATAATTATGGCTACTGTGGAAGGGAAATGTGTATTGCAGTTGTATTTCTGGTCATCGAATAGATCATCACTAAATATGTCAGAATGTTCAAAGATTGTTTGTGTATGTGTTTGTGTATGCTTAAAAATCGACTAAGTTACCTAAGCTGTTACTTCTTAAATCAGAGAGGCAACTAGCTTTTTAATCTGTATGTACCCCCCCATTTGATGGAGGATGAAGATGACTGAAGTAATTAAAAATACCAGCAATTTTTAGAGTGGATTTGTAGCTTCTGTGTAAACCCCATCCCCTCCTAAGCGAGTGGCTGGCTTGCAATACTGCAGTTTTGGATCGGGCAGGTTTCGAAGTGTTCTGTGAAATCAGATGCTGCTGGTGTTTCGGATGCTGCGAGGGAAAGTTGTGGAGGGAAGGCAGCTGGAGCTGGAAGTTGCCGGGTGGGGAAGGGGAAGCGGAGCAGCCCTCGGAGGGGCGAGCGGGCAGAAGTGCAAAGTCTGCGTGCAGCCCCAGCCCTGCCCCGGCTCTCCCCCCTCGCCCAAGGCTGCTTTAGTTATGATGTCATTCTGATAGTGGAGAGCAAATGTCTCCTGATTCTACCATTAAACGCCTGGCTGATTTGCCTGATAATGATAGCATTGACGTCCTGCTCCTTGACAAATGCAAGCCCTACGAGCCCTATGAATTAACTTTTTTCCCATAGCTGGGAGCCAGCTAGCTTTACGACTCATGAATGTAGCAGCACTTCTTTGACAGATTACTTTGAACCTCCTCAATTCTGCAGCAAACCCCCTCCTCTAGACACCACTTCTGTTAGGCTGCTAGCAGACCCCTGGACAGTTTGGGCCTGATTTGCAGGGCTGCTGAGCATTCATCACTTCCACTGACTTCAGATGGAGTTGTGGGCGCTCAGCAGCTTTGAAAATCAGGCCCTGTGTTCAGTCAACAGATGATGCATTTTTTTGGTTTGTTTGTTTTGTTTTTTTTTTTTTTTTTGTTGTTGTTTTTTAAGTTAGACAGTTAAAGAGGGCTCTATGATTTCTAGTCATTATAAAAATATTTGTAAATAGCTTGAGTTGTTTGTCCTAGTCTGGTCTGTTTTACCCTTGCTGTTATCCTTTTTTTAAAAATTTTATTTTCAATTAATCTTCTAGTGGATGTGCTGTTAATCTTCATAAGAAAAGGATCATAAATGAGTTGTTTAAAGTTTCCAGAATGTTGTAGAAGAAAAATGTTTCCAGTTTGGTACCAAGTGCTGAGAGATTCGATTGCTGTTTCAGAACGTGCACTAGAAGAGAGTCTCGGTACAGTTGCTAAACCCTGCGACTGGGTGCACTTTCTCATGTCTGCTCTGCCTTCAGATTTTGCTCCTGACTCTGACTTTCTATCCCTGCAGGTAAATGAGATTTAATATGATGGGGTTTTTAAAGTGCCAGTGACTTAAACTTTGTTTTTGTGTGCTGTTACGATGATGACAATTAACAACTGCAGATGTAAGAAAGGTCAGCCTCTCTGTTACTTTTGCAGGGAATGAACATGAAGTATTTGCAGGATAAAGCTGCGTTTTGTAAATGATTTCCTGAAGATACAAGTTGCTGTGATGGAAACACTGTATTAAAACTCTTTTGATAAATTGACTATGTCTTTATTAATGGAAAAGAAGGAAAAAGAATCGTTCTACGGGCTTTTTGACTTCTGAACATATTTAAGCTCTAATACTCAGCAAGTTGTCTGGCACTGTCTTCACTGTAGACTTTTATATAATGAAGAGGCTGATTGTCATATTTTTGTCCATGCCAGAGGCCAATAACCCAACCCATTCATTATCAGAAGAGAGTAGCCTGTAAGTTGCAACATCAGTACCACTGTTTTGCTTGCAGCAATGAAGACAGTGCTGAGATCAGAAATTGTGATCTTCAGTACAGAAAGCTGACACATTAGGTTGTTTACCCACCATGGAGCCTTAGGTGACCAAAGAGATTTGCTTTAGAACAGATATAGAAAATCCACTAGTCCATTAAAATGGGCTGTGCTTATTCCCTGGGAAGCACAAGTTTCATCAAGTGTAGGGAAATCAGTAAGAAGTAATTTTTCCAAATGTTGATTTTTGCTTAAAGTTGACTTTGAATTGCACAGGTGTTTTTAGAGTGCCTTGACTGAAAAAAAAAAAGACATGATTTATATGAATTTTATGAAAATGGAAACTAAAGCCATAGATAGATTTATTTTTATAGTTTGAGTTTGTGGACAAATAAAGAATTTTAATCTTCTGATTTAGTGTACTTTAATAAGATTGTGAGCAAATCTAAATTTTAATCTCTGAATTTCTCTCAGATACCTGAAGAGATGTATATCGGCTCTTCACAATGCTGAAAACAGTATGATCTTGAAAAACTATTTTTCTGTCCTCCCTTTTATACCTTGCATTTCTCTGAGTTGCAAGCAATTTGGATTCAGGAAAAGACAACAAAGATGAAAAAATAGAATACATACTCTTTCTTTTATAGAAACATGAATAAACTTATTTCTGGCAACTGTAGATAGAAATCTGAATTTCTTTAGTGAAGAAACTCCAGGCACAGATATTTGTGGAAGAGGGGGAAAAAAATGAGGATGAGCTACTGAAAGCAAATATGTAAAAGTAAAATAATTCTAGATGCTTAACTGGCTGATCTCAGGGTTATTGTACAGCTGTGTGGTTCTGGCTTCCAGTTGTGTGGCCGAGTCTGGAGTATGAACTTTGTGGGACCAAGGCAGTGATCAGGATCTGCCCTTGGCTGGAGACAAGAGAGAATTGCAGTGATCCGATAGATGTGGAACGGGAAACAACCGGGGAGCTTCTGCCCAAACCTGCGTGGATCACCGTAACTGATGTGACATTTTCACTCATATTGGCTGGTTAAGCAGCAGAGCCAAGCACTGAGGGAGAGATTTGAAACATCTTTTCAGGGGCAGCAGAGATCCAGATCAGGAAAGAAGCAGGGGAATAGGGTAGTGAAGGAGGATTTGGGTTGCCTCTGCCTAACTGCACCAAAGCTGTCACTGAATATGCTCCCAGAGGTAGGATTCTCCCAGTATTCTGAATTTGGCACCTTTCCCTTAAATTTAAATTTGCTCTAATTTTCAGGTGCATCTTACTAGCAAACCAGATGCATCAAAAAGGCAAAAGAATTATAGAGGAGTAATTATAATTAGCCTAGTTGTCTGTGTTTTTTAAAAATTGTAAGATGGGTCCTTGAAAGTATTTTGAAGTCACTGTTTTTTACAGTTCTTAATCTAAATACTCCATGTGAGATTGTTTTCTAAAGAGATGGGTTCATCGGGTCAAGTTGAACTATATTAAAGACAAACAATTTTGTTATAATCTGACTGTCTTTTAAACACAGATGAGGAAAACAGAACTAAAATAGCCACAGGAGCCTCAATATCTGATCTTTCCTCCATTGTGCATTGCAGTATTTGAGACTCCCATAACCAAAAGCAGAATTAGGTAATTCCTTACGAGTATTTGCCACGTTATGAAAAAAGCAGTGCAGCCGATCCTGGTAGGACATTAGCAGACAGATCTGCAGGTAGCAGTGCCTGAAAATAATGAGGATGGCTTCATTCCCATGGCATGGGGCAGGCAACAGAGCTTCTTTGAACCAGCAGCTCATTTTGCTTGCATGAGTGTTGAACTGTCCAGCTGTAGGAGTCTGGGGCTCCAGAGAGAGGGAGTGCTTGCCAGGAGGGTGGGAGCTGGTGGGGATTAGGCAGGGGTTATCCCAGGTGGGTACCACAGTGCCAGGGAAAGGCTGCTTGGGAAAATTTGGCCCTGTGTCAGTTTTGTAAAAAGGAGAAGCCAGAAAGGGAAAGAAAAAGGAGAGTATGAGCTGACTTTCACTCCCAAGAGGGGTGCAGGGGAGGTTGGTGGCAGGAACCACTACAGGACCACCTGTAGCCACTACTCTGCCTTGGGACAGCCTGGGATGTCTTGGGGAGTGTTCCTGCTCATCATCCTTGGGAGGGTACAGAGGAGTACATAGCTGTTCTGATTCTTCCCGTTACGATAAGCTTGTTTCAGCCTTTATGTGAATTTTGATATTGTTTTGCCTTTTTTTTTTTTTTTTTTTTTTTTTTTCTTCTCAGTAAGTGCTGTTAGAAACTTTTCCTACTTTTTTATGCCTTTGGGATATTCTACCACAGTCACTGTGGTTCTTTGTGAGGAGGATGGGACCCTATTGAGCTCATCAATGCTACAGAGGGGTTGCTATCAAGTACCACGGTGTCTACTCAGTCACAACAGGGCTATGTGTTGTGCTTCCTTCATAGTCCTGGTCCCTGCTGATCTGGGAATTAGCCCTGGTAACCCATGTCATAGCACTGTGTTAGGTTGCCAGCCTGGCATTAAATTTACTTTTTCAAATGATGGCATGCAGTATGAATGTTGTTTTATTTCACTCTCATAAGCTGGCCTCCATAGATTTTGCAAGCATTATTATCATCAGACTCCTCATTGGAATACCAATGGTAGATACAGATGTAGATGGGTCTCTTTAATCAGAAATTTAGAGAAACATGGGTTAATAGGAAATTCAGGTAGAATAACTCCATGCTAAGTACATGTGGAATAAATTATCAGCAAGGGAAGGATAAATGAGTTCAAGGGAAGCCTAGGTTTGTTTCTTGAGAAAGAGCATGTGAGAGCTTGGGTGAAGAAAGCAAAGAGGTGTAAAGTCAGGTTTCTATTAACAAATGCTAACATGGTAGGCTGGATGTTCATCTCCTAACATTTATTTTGATAGCTCTGTATAGATGAATTGCATTTAATTTTCATGTGTGTTTCCTAACACTTGTGCCCTAGATCTTGTTTCTTTGGGGCTCCACTGAAATCTTAAAACATGGGATAGTGCAGCATTTTAGTTTTGGAAACAGTTTTACTCAAGGGAACGACGTGACAGTGAAGTGTTGATCAAGTGAATTAGGGAGAAACCTTTTCTTCTCTGGAATTAGTTTGTAATTGACAGGAGAAGTAGAAACTGCTTTCTAGTCTAGTGGCCAAGGATTTTTGATAGATGTGTGCCCTAGTTCAATCACATCAAAATATGATATCATATTTTGAAAAAAACCCACTCACATATACATGTTTTAATTTATTTATTTATTTTAAAAATAATTTTATTTCTGCAAGGTTTGCATGAACACTGTTATGAGTTCCAGTCTATACCAGGACTTCTGAGGTTATTGAATGCTGAGGATTGACTCAATGTTGGAAAGCAGCACGAGTTTTGAAATTGCTGCTTCAAAGTAACTTTTACCTTCATTTTGTTGGAATACATCCTGCTTTTTCAGGAAAATTATGAATCTCTCTTCGCACAGAAAAGTGCTTAAAGTTTAGCAAAATTTTATTGATTTTGATGTGATTTCTAGGATCCAATTCTGCTTTTGTTATTTCAGTCTGGGTATGACTTAGTCAGTGGATAAAACTTCCTTTGCTTACCTGGTGAAATGCACGTGATTCTTAATTTCACTGTAAGTACAATGTGCAGCTCCACTGTTTCCTGATCAAACTTTTTCTCCTTTCGTCATCTCATGTACAAAAATGAATCCAACTTTTTGAGTTAAAAAAAATGCAAAGATTATAGGGAACCCAAAACTGAATTGTGCAATAAAATGACTATTCATTACCTTTTTAAGAAACTGCTCTTCATTGATTCATTGAGATTTTGCTATAGGAGTATCATTCCTCCTAGGGCTAATAAAATAACTAGCAGAAGTTAACCCAGTATCATTATTAGTACCATAATACAGACTGAGCAACCTCCACTGCTCTAACTATTTCCTCCTTTGGATTTTACCATAAAATGCCTCTTAAAATAGCTCGGCTATTTTGAAATATTCTTTACTGTTTTAAAGATCAAACATTCAAGCATCTTTCTTTTTTTTTTTTTTTTTTCTTTTTTTGCTTGAACACACAAAGCTATATGCCTGTGCCTGCATAAATGGACATGCTATGAGATAAATGAGCAATAGGAAACCCAAAACAACTTCTGGATTAGAATTTCAGTCTTTTGTTTGGTTGGTAGTATCTTTGGCATGCTAGGAGCTTTCCAAATATAGGAGTACAGTTTCTGGCCAGAACTAGCTGCCATTTTCTTATTGCAGTTGAAAAATGCCAGTTCATTAGTTTGCATCAACATGCTGCATCTTTGAAGGATTTCTCAGGTCCACAATTGAATTTCTGCTCAAAATGAAAGAGTTGCATCTCTGCACTTCATTATGAACTGGTGATTATGGAATGCACCTGGGTCACTGGAGAGCTGGATTCAGATCGTTCCTCTCTATCTGATTTAACTCAGCTTTTTCAAATCAAGTTTCTCACTCATCCCAGGTGAGTGCTTTAAAAACACACTTTGGCTCTTCTTTTTAAGTTCCTGCTTCAGGCTATTCCAATTTGAATAATCATTTAATTATTCAGTGGGTCAGAGGAGAACTGACTCTTGGCTTGGGCACTCCACTGTGATGTGAGAGACTGAACCCAACTGGTTCTTGTTGCAGCGTCCTGCAGCCTGCACTCCTGAGGATGGCATGGTGAGAGCAGTCTCATATTCTTACTGCTGTCTTGCTGGCTTTTCCTTTTGAGAAATTGCAAAAGGTGTCAAGTAAGTCCCAGAGGAGAGCAAAAGGAAATTCTAAAATCTTCAAAGAATTTGTGATACTGAAAAAAATCTTTCTTGCATAGTTCACAATTCAGCTGTTATAAAAGCAGTTGAGGATGGAGTGGATCTTTATAATCCAAAAATTTTCATCTCAAAATGGAGTTTTGTTGCCATTATTTTTGTTGGGTGGACTGTGTGTTTGAACTCAATATTCTTACATGTCCCTGAGCTCTGAGAGAGTAGCTCTAGGAGGAGTGATGGGTGAAACATTAACCCTTTCTCCTGGTACTGCCTTGGACCTTGTGCAGCACATAGCTTGCTGTGCATGACTCTCTGGGAGTGCTGGGAGGAGGAAAGAAATGCTGTGTAAATGCCAACAAATGCCTGAGAGATGCAAGGGATACTGCACTTGTTCCTTCTCTCAGGATGAACCTCCTCTGAGGTGGAAAAAGTCTGTGAAACTGGCAGATTTCTCTGTCAGGATCTCTTAAAAAGCAGAGAAGAAATGTCTTAATCTGTAGAAGGGGAATCCACACAGGGAGGAAATCCTTCTTTTCTTAGAGATAGAAATACTCATTTTGATAGCTTCTGTTTGCTCTGTCTTTCATTCTTAACTTGTCTGGCAGCGCAACTCTGGCAGGATCCATGCTGTATTGGTTGGTTCCCCTCCTGGCTGCTCTGCAACAGTGATGGATGGGAGCCAAGGGAATAAATATAGCTCTGAGTTCCAGTAGTAACCCCCTGCCACACTTCTACACAGAAACTGGGAGGTCACGGGGGGAGAGGGGATGGCTCAGGTCTGGCTTCAGCACAGAGGGAGTTTCTGTGCTCCCCGAGGAAGGGGAAAGGTGCTGCAGAAACCCACTCCTGCCTTTGTTCCCATGCAGAACTGAAGGGATCTGTAGATCTATTTTAAAAGCATCACCATTGGCTGTGTAGTTTCCATGTGAGTTTATTAAATGTGGACATTTTTTTATATGTAAAAATAACTTCACCATTTTGTTATTTCCTTTTACGTATTTCACTTTGGTTGGAAAAATGAAATCAATCTAGTCAGCTTTTCATCAGTTTCTCTTTGGCTGTCATGCAGTTGCACAATGCTGCAGTGCTTGGCTAGCAAAAATGTTTACAACGAAAAATTGTTTTCAATGGGATTAAAAAAAGAACCATGGAAACATTTTTATTGGTCTCCAATTTTTGTGCGATTTGGATTTTTACAAGACCTAAATTATATCAATGGTGTGGCTCTAATTTGATTTTAAGATTTTACTCTATTTTTATATATACTTGCAAGGTACAGACAAGATACTGCCACTATCCTCTGTCACAAAGTACAAAAATTTCTAGCTTATTTCTTTGCAGCTGATTCCAAGTCCTTGGAAATCATGAGCACCTTGCAGTTGACTCTCAAGATTTTGGGGTCACACCTTCCACCTGTGTGTAGATACCTGTTGTAAGCTGGTTTAAGCAGTCTTCATCATTTAGAACAGCTCTGAGTTGATTTCTGATCTATCAATGCTGTGAGATTGCTACAGCTGAGGTGAATCTGGGGATATGCCTGCAACCCTTAAATACCTTTATTGCAGCTGGCACCTATAGAAATCTCACATATGGAGAATATATGAAGTCAGATCCTTGGAAGGTTAACTGTAATAAAATCTTAGGACTAAAATATTGGCTGACAGTTACCCTTTGCATCAAAACTCTTATTTTTAAAAAAGGTGTTTGTGATGAGTGTTGAGTTAGTTTGGATTTTAATTTATTTTGCTTTACAGTTTAAGTCGCAAAAGGCTCTTCTAGGGATGGCTTGAATTTGTGGATATTTTCTGAATTTGTGGACTGGGGCAATCTGGGGAGGCACTGCACCTCTCCAGGGGCTGCTGCCACTAAAACCAGAGAGGAATTACACCCTGAGCTGTTTCTTACACTGCCTTTGTACCTTCATCCAGTGTCCCTCAGCAGCCACTATGAACCTACCACTGGAGTGAGGAATGGGGCCCCTTGGGTACCCTTTGGAAAGGGAAAACCTTTCTCTTAGTGAAACAGGAATTTCATAGGGCCCAAGCTTGCAGATAAAAACTCTTCCAGTGTTTTTATGATCAACATTCACCACTAAGTTCACTAATTGAAGACCTTAATGAATGTTGTAATGATCAGGTCTGTTTTTGTCACTGATTCAGTATCTTGTTTTCAGGTGTGAGCTGGGTGACTCAAATTTAGTTTTCTCTCTTAAGTGAAATCATTGTCACGCAAGCAAAGAAAAAATCACCACAACCCCCCCTGCTCTATAAATATAATATATCACAGCCTCTTTCAAACACCAACTGTTGATTGGCTACTACCCATGTCATGATACTAAATCATTGACTTCAGACTATTAACCTTTTGCTTACTGAATGCAACTTCTGCAGCGAGCTCACATCCAACATCTAGACAGAACTTGCATTTGATGAGATAACTGTTGTGGAAAGACACAAATTATCAGACAGACTTTTTCTGTGATATTGGGAAAGGTATTGAAATTTAAATTTACAAATAACACCAGCTGGATTTGAAAATGGTTTACACATGTATAATCTGTAATGTAACACAACTTTCATTCTCCTGTTCTGTAGCTGGTATAAAGATCTAAAAGTAGATTTGATGCCTCTGTAAAAATAGTCTGGCTAGTCCATGTTCTTCAACTGCATGACACTTATTCATGTACCTTTTTTAGAAGAAAACATCTCTTTTCAGAATATGTTGATGTTTTTAACCATATGCGGACTATTTTTATGGGTGTGTTTTGCTTTGATGAGGTTTTCTGTTGGGAGATTGGGTTTTTGAAGATGTGATTAATGAATTTAAGTCAAACAAAATGCTACCTGTTGGATTGCAAAAACCTTTTCTTTTTTGTTTCTCCTTTATTAATATAGATTTACAAATAGGTCTTCAGGAAATTTTTATTGTTACTTGTTGTTATGACACATCATATATCTTTTGCTAATTGTGCATTCTTTTCTTGGTTTTAATTATATTGTGGAGCAAATGTTTTGTCATTTAAAAAATAGCATGGCACAATTCCATCATTTCTGAAGTAATAATGAAAATACCCTCGAAGACCCCATCACTTTTTTCTCCCTTTAAGATGCCAATAATCTCTGCCCCTTTTTCTCTGAGGCGGGTGGTGGAGCAGAGCACAATAAGGAAAGCAGAGCTAAGTGGAGCAGGAGCAGTGGCTTCCAGCATGCTCCCAGCTCTGTGTGCAGCTGGCAGGGCAGGGTCTCTGGGTCAGCCACAATGCAAGGAAAGCATGACAGGAGAAGCTGGGCTGGCAGGTAGAGGGAGAGGTGTTGCACATGTCTTTCATACTGGATTTGAAGACTTTTTTCCTTTGCGTAATTTCTTCCAATTGGAAATTGGTTGAACAAAAAAGGGAGGAGCAGGAAAATGTCTTGAACACTTTCCATTCTCTGTTCAGATGTGTGTTTTTTTTCACAGAATTAACCAGAAAGCATCTGTGAACAATGGAAGTTCTCCTCATTAAACTGAAAGTTCTGCCAGGCTTGGAAGCCATTTGTACCTTGTTCTGCTTCCCATGTGCACCTGCTGAGTGTAGAATTGAGTCCTGTCCAGTTACTTCCATTTAGGATTTTCCCTTCCTTAAGATCAGCATTTAGTACTAGGGCAGCTTTTATATGTTGAATAAGGATCATTTATTCCTATAGGAATAAGAGAGTTTAACAGCAATGTACAATCAATATGCAAAAGCCTACTAAGATAATTTGTATTCAAATGTGCACAACATTAATTTTAAACAATCTTAAGCCCTTATTTTGTCCAATGATTGCTGGACATCTAAGTCAAGAAGGCTCTTCTAACTTATTAGTTTATTATCAACAATATTGCCAACACTTAAACTATTCAATTAGGTAACCCAGTTACCTATTATTCTATTAGGGCTTGCTGCACTCTGAATAAAGTCCATACTGAAACACTCCTTGCCTTAACACAGGTGCCCCATCCTTCTATGAGCAGATGTATGTGGAGTTTGCAAAGTGTACAAGGAGAATGTAAATAATAATTACTGAATACGAATTTAGTATTTTATAAGATGCTTGCATGCCTGTCTTACAACTGCATGATATGAAGACACCTATAAAAGGTATAAATACACTTTGAGGAAGTGATATGACAAGAGTAAGAATACTTTAGAATGGTCACATCCTTTTATTATGTTCAATACTTTCTCCCCTTTCTTTACATGCTTAATTATTCTCAGGAAGGCTGTATGTTAACAAAATTTTCTGTAGCCTATAGGAATTCTTTAGTTTGTGGGGAGGATTGTACATACCCTCAACTGTGAATAATTTGTGGATATAATTTTTTTCATGAGTGCTCTTTCAGATTTTATAAACAAGATATTCACATACATGTAAGGACTGTCACTTAAAGCTGTTCATTGCCAAACCTTTCTGGTACAGTGCAGTGAATCCTCCTGTACTGCTTCAGCTGATCTCATACTGAGCATTTCTGGAATAGCATTTGATCCTGAGTCAGTGTGGAAGCAGTGGTATTGCAATGTGTTTTAGTTGTTTGGCTAATGCTGGGTGTCAGGTGCTAAAGCATTTCTGTGCTGAATTGGGTCTTCTGCAGTCAGAAAAAGTCAAAGTAGTGAAAAATCCTGGGCACAATTCAATTAGGTTAGGAGTTGGGTGTTACAGTATTTTGAAAATCTGCAATAAGCCATATTACCTTCTTGTTTTTTAAAACTTTTTTATCTCTGTTGTTCCCATCAATAATCTGTGATTTCAAAAATCATGTGTGGTCTCATAATTGTTTCTTAAATTGGCTGGAATTCCTTTAAAAATGTGGTTCAAAGGAAGAGTTGCTTTTCATACTTTAGAATAGCTGTGGTCTTGAATTACATTTAGAAAAAGATGTATTAAATATAAACAAATACAGTGTTCATGTAAATGTTAATTAAGCTCACATCACAGAACTGTGCTTTTTTTGTGAAGAGCAGGAAAATTCTTCTCATTTTCTTGTTCTTTCCACCAAGGCCTGTCTGGCACCATTCCAGCACCACCTTCCCACAGCAGGATGACTTCAGACACCTCAGAGGATGGGGCTGTTCCCTTGCCAGGGCCATTCCTGGCTCTGAGCTGCTGGGACTCAGGAGCAGCTCCTGCCAGGGTGGCCTGGCTCAGCCCTGGCCAGCTGCAGATGAGGAAAGGTGAAGGCAGGGGTCTTGGAAGGAGTTTTGTACCTCCACACCTGGGTGATGGAGACAGGAAATGCATGTGAGGAGTGGCCAGGACAGGCAGGAGCTGGAGTGGCACTGCTCATTCCCCTGTCAGAGGTGGAGCATCAGGGATGTAGGGGCTGCAGACCGTGGGAGCTCCAGCTTGGAGGCCCAGCTGAGGAAGAGGAAGATGAAGAAAGAATGAGAGAAGTTTTTTATTGTGTCCCAGGACAATGCTGTCCTCTATGCATTCAGATCAGAGCAGTCCACATCCATACAAAATAGCTCTTACACTCAAACAGGTTGTTCTGTTGAACTAATATTTGCTATTTCAATTTTCTTTGCAGACCTTGATAGCAAAGTCACTGCTCTTTCCCTTCTCATTGGAACTCCCGGTAAAATAAGAGATCTGTTCCAAATATTGAAGAATTAAACCTAACAGAATGAAAAATTAACATGCTAAATATCATAAGTAGCGATATAAACAAGGTGCTATGTCATTTTGCTTGCCAAAGACTGAGCCCTCCTTTGTCCAAAACCAGATTATGTTCTTCATCTCTCTAATGGAACTATTAGAGAATTCATATTGGAAGGCAGGACCTTATTTGTGACGCTGCTTCTCCTTTGGGGCTGATATTGAAGCACAGGCACAGTATAAAACTTCAGAAAGAAGGCAAATATGAGATAGTTTTAGCCCAGGATTAGCAGCTAGGACTCTTGAGTGTCATCTGGACATTGATTATTTGTCAGATAATGCAATTACATTTAATGGAGGGCACTGCTCAGGAGTTACAGAGTTTAAGTAGCACGTTTGGGTTTTATGCACTGCACCATGTTCGCAGTCACAGCGGGAACATGAGTGACATTTGACACTACTGCTCCAAAGCAGCTGCACGTCACTGAAAACACTGAAAAAACCCTCAAAATGCCTGTCCTGCTCTCCTTGCTCCCAAGCCTTGTTTGTGCTGTCCCTGAGAGGCGGGGGCTGCCCCAGAGTGGTGTTGGAGGATGCTGTCACACGCTGTGTGCCTGTCAGGGAGCTGACACACTGGCTATTGACTGTGACATGTCACTTACATGAAGCCATGCAGGGCTGCTGCAGCTTGGGGCACTGCACAGGTTGGGGAGGCAGCAACTGCAGTCTGTTTGCCTCTGTGTGACAGACACACCAAGAGGCACGAGAGTCTGAGCAAGGCCTCACATTTCAGGGATTCTGTACTCCTGTTAACAGAGAAGAAAAGAATGATGTGCCTAAGATGGTTTGAAATAAAACAGAAGAATCCTGTCTCTGTCCTCACATGAACCCTGGTAATAACAGGGAGGACTCCACCATTTCTTATTGCAGTGGATAAGGAGTGATTAAATAAAATTCTTGCTTCTGTTTTCCTTATTGGTCTTAAAGTCCAAGAATAAATCTTGGCTCCATTGAATAATGGGGACTTTTACTACTGAGTTCACTGGAACCAAGATTTTCTCTTAGAAATAATTGTCAGCTTTACTCCTCCCATGGTCAGGGTCCCATGAACATTTGTGTTCCTGAGTCATTCCAGTGACCCTGAGAAAACTTTCCCTCTCAAAAAGCCTAAGGCTGGTAGCCTGACATGTGGTTTTCTTCCATGGCAACACCTGTGATCTTCTCTGACCCAAAAGCATACCCCTGAATTTGAGGTTATCCTCTTAGCAGGATATTCTCTGACGCTCTTCTAGGCAGAGCTGCTGTCAGGTCTGGCTTGGCCATACCTGGATTTGAGTAGAGTCCCTCACGTTTGTCACCTGCTGACAGAAGAGCTCCTGACTCTGCACAGTAGAATACAGAGAAGCCCTGCTGACCAAAGGCTCTGTGTCACAGTGGAAATGCACCATCTCACAGAAATGAAAACATGATTAAGCATCTGAACTTGGTTTATTCACGGCAAGCCAGTATTTAGCTCAAACCTTTGAGTATCAAAGGGATGGCCTTGACTTCAGTGACACTGAAATTGCCAAAAACTGTATTTGCATGTTCCATGCTGGAAGGGCCTTCTGAAACTGTGCCTCAGTTTCCATGGCTCAGAGTTAAGGTGTTCCAAGAATAGCTGCCTTAGATAGGGAATCTACACCTTTTATCTGAGCTTCTCCTTTTATTTAAACAAACACACCCAAACCCTCAGGAGCTCAGGTAAGGCTGAGCTTCCAAAACTGTCCTAAGAGTTTCAGCTGGAATTACACAGAGGGCTCCAGCTGGTAACTGTGTTTTGAGTCTGAGCAATCCTAGTTTGACTGTTACTGATTGTACAAGCAGCAGTAACAGATTTCAGCAGAAACCAAAAGGGAGAGATGAAAGTCCTAACACAGCTTCTTTCCCACATGCCTCAGAAATCCCAGACTCTGTTTTGTCCCATCTGTACAACTGAGAATTTTTCTCTTTAAATGGGAAATTAAGCAGCACAATCAACCTAAAGAACTGAAGTCTACAAAATGTAGATGGGTGTTTGTGTGTTTAAGTTCTGGGAGAATTTTGGTAATTATGTGCATAGTTTTGAAATCCTGAGGATGTCCAGCAGTGGCAGTGTGTGTGGGTGAGCACTGTTGTGGTGCATGCAGATAATTCATATTTTCATAGGACTTGATAGTCAGCATGGGAGTAATCTCAGACTTGGCTAATGAAAGTGGCTGCACCTGGTTGAGATGCTGCTGGAAGCTTTTCTCTGTCAAAGATACTTATGTGTGGGTGCTTCCTACTTTATCAACCTCGTCCCTTCCTTGTGCCCTTAGGCTCAGTTGTGTTAAGGAACTGAAGCACTTGAGATCATCACTGTTTTGGCAAAAGCGGGCTCTGCATAAATGTGAATGTCTCTGAAGGCTGCTCTTGCATGCAAAGTTATTTGGTTATTTGAAAATGTTTTTAATCTGGTAGCTGAATCATTGCCTTCGTAAGCTGTAGCTTAAGTTCTGTGTAGGTTTTATCAATAAGAGTATGGCTTTACATTTTTCTTTTAGCTCTGCCTACATTCAGCTGAGGACTTCTATATTGATAGATAATTTGGATGTTGATTCCATGACAGTTGCCCCTTGGTGGTGGGGTTCTAAAATCAGTGTGACCTGCAGGAATACCAGGCACCCTGTGCAAATGGAAATGTGCCATCCTCAGCTGTCAGTGCAGTTTGCAGAGAAATGAGCACATGACAGCAATTTGAATGTTGAACCTTCTTTAATTCAACACATCATTTGGTTTCAAAATAGTTAAGTAAATTGTATTTAAATAATTGTAAACATTCCAAATAGTCATCCAAAACAAATTGTACTTTGCATAATCGTAACTTAGGAACAAAATATTGCAATATAAATCAAGGAAGAGTGAAAAAAAATTGGTAAACAAAGAAAGTATGTTTAAATTTGTTCACATACTTATCCTTTGTAGATGTTTTCCTTTTTTTTTTTGTGGTTATTTAAGGTACTGTGTAAAATTTCAGACTAGTGTGGGTTAAAAATACTTAATATCTTTTTATTGCTGTATTCCTTTGAATATTTATTTTCTGAAACTTGAAAGCTGTGTGCGGTATGACTTTTGCAGTGCAAAAGGCTTTTCATTCCATAAAGTGCCTAGAAATTCGTTATGTGATCAGTTATATAAATAGGCTTATTGTTTAGAATGTGTCTAAAATGAAGCCTGTCCTTTAGCCATTTTTTTCCCTCTTATTAAATTTTTAAAGACACATATTTCAAACCCAAACAAACCAATTCCAAAGGGTTTAATTTTCTTCTGTTTCTCCCAAATTGTACAGTGTGTTCTAACAATTTAACTCCAGTTTGGCTTGTGGGGAGTCTTTCATTGGAAAGCACACTGTAGCAAAACATGTATTTTTTGTTAAGAAATAGTGAATGATATAAGAATTGCAAAGGACATCTACAGCATAATGGCAGTTATGTGTTTTTCAAAGGAAAATGCAAACAATAGGTAGAAGAAAGTAAAATCAATAAAAGGACATTGTATGAATATATCTGGTCCATTAGTTACAGTGAGATCTATTCTGTTCAATCTGAAATCACATTCAGCTTATGAGGTGGATAAATAAAAATGTTAGATCCCAGTTATGTAGTCCTTTCTCCTTTTGAACTTAATGGCAACTTTGGATGAAATGGGACATCAGGATTAAAGCCCAAATTAGTCATTGTGCAGCACGGTTTTCATCACCCTCACTTCCAGACAGGTTATTTCCATCATGTAAAATCACTGAGGAATGTTTTTGTTGTATGCTTAGCTACATTTCCTGTGCTGCAGAGGGGGGAAAAGAAAAGTCAGGAGTAGAGCATTCTTCAGCTATGTGCACCTGTTCAGTTTATACCTGAAGGAGTCTGCTGGAAGTTTCCTTATTTAGTTTCAGTCCTCCCTTCCTCCTGTTAAAACCATGGTGGTGTTTGGGTAGAAAGGTGTCATGAGAGGTTCCAGGCCTGCTGCTCCCCCAAACCTTAAAATCTACTAGGGACAACTGATTTCCTCCCTAGGAGTTCTGATCCCTGTGTGCCAATTGTTGGCTGATTAAGGTCAATGATAGCACTTATTCAGTACTTTTATCGACTTGGATCATGTGATAGAAGCGATTGATTTAAGCACAGGATTGCTAATTTTCTATTGTAGCCATTTCTTCTACAGAGCCAGGTTTTACATTATCAGGAGTTATTTATTCTGTATTTAAAAGCAATCCATTTTTTCCCGTACAGGTAGGAGTGCCATTGCATACATTCAGAATTACATATTTCACTTGTGGGAGATGTTTTTGCCAATGTTGGATGTACCCTTTGTTTCCAGAGATCTTTGGATAGGCTGGGATTTCAAATAGCAGATAATAACATGCAGTGTGTATTATTGATGTTGTCTTAATTGTCTTATTGACAACTCACTTGCACTTGAAGAGGCATGCTAATATCAGACATTTTATGAAATTGCATATATTTTCATGACTGGGAGCCATAGCCACAAAATGATTTCAAAAACATGCAAGTATTACTCATTAAAACATGCAGAATTTTAAAAATGCATTTTTGGATCCACATTCGGTATCACCACAGTTTGGTTTTGTTAACCTAGTCTCTCTCTTTCCTTTACTAGTCCCTAATTAAGCTACTCATCGATATTTAGCATGGAATTGGCTCCCAAGCAAAGTGCCATGCACCACTACCATCACCTGAAAAAAAGAGCTTATAGGAATAGCAAATTATATGCCTGCAAGATACAAGAAGATGGTCATATAAAGGGAAAACACAAGCTGTTTGCTTCTCCAGTGGCAAGGAAGGGATGTTGAAGAGAGCATACATTGCATGAGGCTTAAAATTACAAAAATCTAGTTATAAGTGTACTAATTGTTGTTACTAATTTGTTCCTGGTGAAGTAGGTTCATTAAGATTTTGGAATAGTTAAGTTACTGCTGGTCTCTTCTAAAGACCTGTGAATTAATTTGTGACGTTTCTAAAATTTAAAATCAATAAAAATAAAGCTACAGTATGTATCAGCATCAGCTGACAGATGCAGACAAGTATTAAGGAAAATCTCTTGCTGAGAATGATTGTAGCCTGAAGTATTCTATATGTGAATGATCCAAGCATATTTTATATTTCTCCTTTAGAAAACCTCTAGTTTGGACATCTGGGTCTCTTAATGTGCCTGTCAGGTGAAAGGACCAGTTGCTGACATCACTTCTGGCAATGGAGATTCCTGGGTGCTGGTTTCCTTTGTTGCTCACAGCGCTCCATCAGGGGCTGTTTGTTTCCACTCCTGTTTGAAATGTGAACCCCTGTATTCCTGTATTGCTGTGAAACAGAATTTAATGTAAACCCTGCATGTGCTTTCCACTTTGGACTTTTCTGCTTCATGTTATTGTAGTGGATTTGCTGTAGAACATTCAAAGGAAGGAGATGAGTTTTCAGGTTGGCTTACTCCTCTTGGTGTAAAAATCTTTTGTCTTGGAGAAACTTGAGCTTCAACCCAGCTCTAGTCACTGATACCTTGCCATTTTTGCCTTTTCTGTAATACTGAAGTGATTATGAAGAACTGCAAATGAATTCTGCAAAATACTTTTAAAAATTGGCAATTGTTTGCACCTGTCTTCTAGTTCCCTTCAGCATGTATTGCATTACTTTTGCTATTAATCTTTGTCATGGATCATGAGGCCAAAGAACTTGGAATGCTCTTTTCTAAATGGGCCTCTGTGATCAGGTGTTTCATTAAGGATCTTAGTGACCTTCTAAGTTTTTGCCACATTTATACCACTTCAATTTCACCTCAATAAATCAGAGGAAGGTCTAACTCTTGGTATTTCTGTAAGTGGGCAAATGAAGAAATTTTATATCATATGTAAATTTATAGCATTGAATTGTTTTTATGTGCTGGAGTGCCCTTTTAGATAAATAATATAGATTTGGAGGCAAATTCTGTCTGGTGGAATTGATAACTGATAACATCTGGCTCTAAAGTATCTGAATCCAAAGGTTTCATCATTGATCTCTAGGTTCTAGTTCCATATTTTCTTCCCACCCACTTCTTTTTTTTTTTTTTTTTTTTTTTCTCTTCACAGAGGGAAGGGAGATGTGGGGGCGGGGGGCATGGGAACAGGGAATGACAAAGGTTCCCTATAAACCTGAATTGCAGTTCTGGGTGCACAGCATCCACAGAAGTATTTTCTAGTAGGCAGTGGTGATGAACAGCTCAGAAGTGACCTCTGCATAGTGTTACCCTGCATTTTGAGTGTATGGATTGGCTCCATCTGAGGATCTTGTGCTTGATTTCTAAAATAGATCAAGTAGTGTATGCCTGGAGCAAAAGGTGTCCATCTGTGAAATATGAGCTTGAATGACCATAATATCATGAGAAAAATGGATGACACCTGAAAATTAAATTTGTTGATAAAGCACTGGACAGAACTTCATTCTTAATTCTTTTTCTGACTTTGTGTGACCTTGAGAAATTCATTGAGAAGTGATTTTTACAGGTGCTGGAGGCCTCTTGATACAAATGAATCTTGGGGTTGCAACTGGGGCACTAATCACCTCTGAAGCTCAGACAGTGCTTGCATATCTGTCTGCCAAGTGGGTAAAAGGATTTTTGCCACCTTTAAGAAATATTATGATATTATTGATGAAAAGTATATGAATATGCTTTTGTTTTAATAATTTGCTTGGAAAAATGAAGAGGATCTGGGCTGTCTGAAAGTGTGTAGATGGAGGAAAGTCTTGTTGTATGTTTGCAGGGAGGTAACTCTGGGAGGTGTGAAGGAGATGCCCTTGCAGAAGGCCAGTGGGCCTCCTCGCCCTTCTGCTGGTGCTGGCAGTGAGAGGTTCTGGTTATGGAGTCCAAGTGAGTCCAGGTGCTTTAGGTGGTCCATTTTCCTCACAAGATCCTGGTACCCACTGTCACTGGGGTGATGTTGTAGGGTACACCCTAACCCTCACTGTAATACAGACTGCAAATCTGTCCAGTCTGCAGTTTGTGTGTTGTGCCACCTTCTGTGGCAGAGTGGTCCCAAGATTACTGATTGTGAAAAGAAGTATTTTCATCTTTCCTGTGGAGCAGCCTCTCTTCCTCCTTTATCATTTTATTTGACCTTTCTGATGCCTCTGACTCTGGTTCATTCTTTCACAGGACAAGGCCAGAGTGGCCCACACTGTGCTGGACATTGTGCACCAAGGCTTTCTGCTGTGGCAGAAGGGTGCTGTCCATCCTGCTCTCAATGCCTCCTAAACCAATGCCTCAGGCTGTGTTTACTCTGTGTAGGTTACTGAACTGATGATTCCAGAGGACTGTCAATTGCAGGATCCCTTTCTGTGCTTACGTGCCTTTTCCAAATTCAGTGTTGTTGTACGTGGCTGTTTAGATTGCTTTCCCCAGATGTTAAACCTTCACATTTTTATGTGTTGATACTCATCTGCCACATATTTGCTCACTTGCTCTGGCTGGACTGAAGCACAAATTCCTCACCCCAAGTTTACCCTCCAGCCACAGCCTTTGAACTGAATGGCTCAGTCAGTGATTGCTCATGTCCCAAAGCAGATTTTCTTGACTGTTTGGGAAGTTTGAGTTTCAACCATGCATATCACAGATCCCATGAAGTATTTTCATCTTTGACACTGTTCCCCAGAGGATTTGCATGTCTGCATTTGACAGTTTTGCTCTTGAAAATACTTCTGGTTCCTTTTCCTTTGGAAAAGCTGGCAGCAAGAGGGCAAGCTTAACTCTTCACCTGAATGGATTAGCCATGGAAAGTAACTTTCCAGTTGGTTGTATTTCTAGAGAGATACACTTCAGGTTTCCCATGTGGATGGTTTGATGGAAGAGGTCCCTGGTAAAATGATTCAGCCAAGAGGTCAGTTTTCAATTGCTGTAATATCTTTTTTCTTACCTACTTTTAGAGGAGAGAAAACAGGAGTGTAAATTCATAGTATCATCAAATGCCATAAAAAGGTTGAGAGGTCTTTGCCTATTGATCTTTTAGAACTCTGATTCTGAACTTTTTGATTCACAAGCACACTGAAGCAGTTGCTCCAGGTCAAAAGTTTCAGTGTTGTCTGCATGGGACTGAGAACTCTTGGATGGAGAAGGCTGCTGGGAAAGTCTTGGAGGCGAGCATATCAGGCAGTTGGGTATTTGCTAGAAGAGTGAATTTTGATACTTCTCTATTTGGTTGTGGCTCGTGTTGCTCTTTATAGCCTCTGTCCATTGGCAAAAGAGCTCACTTGCAATATTTCCCATGCTAGGAGATGATGAGAGGTAGAGTCAATATTACCTGCCAGGACCAGTGGGGCACAACATGCTCCAGTTACATCACCTTCTATTTGTGAATTGTTACCTTGGTTGACATGGATAAGAGAACCAGCACCCTCCAGCACTGAAGCCTTTAGTGTCTATAACTTCAGTAAGAAAATCTAAGTGCTCTAGTTTTAGTTATTACAGTTGTGTACATTAGGAGACCTTAAGGGGAGACCTTGTTTGTGCCTTTGAAAATAATTTTCTGGTTTATTTGTGTTGTAGAAGTAGCTCAAAGAAATAAAAGTACAGATTTGTTTAAGGTAAACCAAAATGAAATGTTTATGATGATGTGTAACTTCTTTAGTGTTTGCAAGACAGGAATCATTCATATTCCCTCCTGAAAATGGACCACCTAGTCCAGTTCCATTCACTGCATTCCTATAATGTGTTATCCAGTTCTGGTTAATGTTTTTTGAAATTTTAGATATGAAAAATTATTGAGAAAACAAGTAAAAAAAATAAGAGACTTTAAATATTGCTGTGAGGTCAAAGAGGTGTTTTAATCTCTCCCTTTTTTATTGTTTATCCACACATGCTATTTCCAGATGACCTCCTCTTCCCCAGACTAGGATGTCTGGGCTTGTAGTTAAAAGTGTGAGACTGTTGGTGGAGGGGTGTCTCCTTACCTTAATTGAACCGAAGTTGCAGGACTCTTGTAGGACCACAAAATGATCAGTAGTCCTCTGGCACTTCTGCCAGTGGGACAGACCATGGGGTGATGGGTGTTTTATGCTTAGAGAAGTGCTGACATTTGATTTTTCTGGTAATTCCCATATTGTTACCTAAAAGAAAAGTTGTGGCTACCAAACTTTTAAATTGGCTGGTCTAATCCAGTGGAAAACAAAGACCTTGGTTCCAGAACTGTGCGTGCATCACTAGATGCCTCTGAAAGAACTGATTGACTGGCTGAGTAAAAGATAACTTATCATTCTTACCATTGCATCTCCTGCTGCCTTCTGGGCCTTTGGTAGCACTCCAGAGAGCTGACTTCATCTCCACTGAGGGATCAAGGTTAAAAGCTCAAGAAAGTCAGAAACTTTAGAGTTCATTGACAGGAGTGAAACAGTGAGAAAGGCTGGAAGATGGCAAGAGTTGCTCTTGAGGGTTAGGGAAGAAGAGGGCATGCTGTTGTGAGGCTGTTGTGATGTTTGGCTGCCCCAGAGGTTGTTCAGTTCAGCTTCCATCTGAGAAATCAAAGTTACCCACTCTGTTGAACATTCATGTCATAATTAAGTGTGAGACTGTGACCTTTAGTATTCTAAAAAAGGAAAAATTGTTACCTTAAGGAATTTCCCATACCTTGAACCAGAACAGAATTCATGTCTGTGTTCTGGAATTATCTGGGTCCTTGGAGACAGAGATCTTCCTGAAAATTTAGTGCTCAGGGAATCTGCTTCTTTATCAGCTCTAGTGGTTGTTTCTATGGTTAGACAAATTGGTGACCTTTTGGAGAGCATCATGTTATCAAACAGACCAATCAACTCTTTAGCAAATGTAAAAGATTCATCTTCATTTAAGTATCTAAGTGTAGAATGAAATTGAATGTGTGTCTAATGCATAGATTTTGCATTGCATTTGCCAAAGACATCATTTATTTGGTGTGTCTAATTCTTGGAAAAATAATCCTCAGAGACATAGGACTTGATTTCCTGAGCACAGCTATTGTTGCACTTTGTAATGAAAAATAAGTGCTTGGCCCTTCCGGGAATCAAAATGGGGATGATTCAAAATTAGCCTCCAAAATTTTGAGCATTCTAATATGAATGGTTAAAGTATTAAAATTGAGACTATCCAGAGCAGAAAGCGAGGGTCCCTAGTGTTAAAATGCATACAGAGGGACTAACATGCACACACACCACACACAAAATTAATATCAGGGATTAATATTCAGCTGTGATAATACTGGAAAATATGCACTGTGGAAAGTAGGGGAGCATGTCTTCAAAGGTTGGTTAGTGCTTAAGGTGACAGAAAATTAATGCACGTGAATGACAGTTGTTCCTGAGAGAGTCATCAGATGCAACTGTGAAAAGTCTCCTTTCCTTGAATCCCACTTTGGTTGAGGAAGTCATTATGAATGTTTGATAGAACAAGATGGACAATTGCCCCAGGTAGGTCTGAGGCTTGACCTCTGCCACGAATGGTTGCAAGAAGCCATTTTCCACAGTGCTGCTCCATTTAATTTCTTTGCAGGGTGACACTGGAATGGCTAAATCTCCACTTTCTTTGTCTTGCAGCCCTTTAGCTCTGTTGCTAGACCTAAGGAGATTAGGGATGCAGGACATAACATCACTATGTACAAAGTTTGTATCAAATAAAAGGATTCAATTTTCTGCCAAGTTGGGGTTTAACCTCTCCTAGATCCTGAGTTGTGCATAATTAATGTATTTTCAATATCTTTCAGCATTTGACTTTCAGAATTCTCTCTCAGAATTAATCTTAAAGATGTTTCAGTATTCTGCCTTCAGGAAGACAACTTGCTTTTAGCTCATGCCATAATTTTTGGTTTCAGTTTTTGGATGTCATGTATCACTCTGATTAAATGTCTCTTTCTTGCAGAAGGCTATTCTCACAGGAAAAAAATCAAGCTATTATCTAACAAATGTGTGGCAGTTAGTGCTAGCATGGGCTAGTATATTTTTAATGGCAGCAATCTCTTCCATTTTGTTGCGTGTGAACAAAACCTCTTGCCTGCTTTATATCATCAAAGCGCTTGTCCAGATTTGGCGGTTTTAGATTGGGTAACATCATGATGGACGAGTTGACAGTTCATTAAACCAAAGATTTTTTCCATCCACAATAGTCTGTCTTCTGTGTATTTACTATTATTAAAGCCTGCACAATAGCATCTGTAAATAAGACATGCCTTTGCTCTCCACTAGTGTCGACTACTGATGGTGGATGCCTACTAACAAAAATAAAGCTAGGGTCCTGCTGAGCTAACTTTTAATTCAACAACACAGTGTGTATAAGTACACTAGTGCCATTGTGAAAGAATGGCTTTCTTCCATTAAAGCAACATTACTGTCCCTGACACTCCTGCCTGTCAAATATACTGAGGTTCAGAAGAGTTTTGTCTGTATTTGCAGCAGTTCAGGACCCAAGCTGGTAGTAGGTAGTAGGTATGACCTGTGCAGTTTTACATGCAGTAGCTAGCTTCCTAGCTTGTTCAGCCCCTGTGATGTTTGGGATGTACATTCTTTGAAGATTACTTCCAAAGAAAGGCATCCAAATCCTTAATTCGAGATTCTGTCTATTCCTGTGGTGTTTACATTCCAGTATGGCAGAAGATCACTGAAAAAAGAAAAGATGAAAATGCACTTTAAAAAAGGGCTTCTCAAAACAGGTCTCCTTCAAAGCATCACAGTCCTCCACCTCCTACCCACTTTTAAAGACTGGGATTAATGTTTTGTGCAGGGAAAAATATACATTAGCAGGCAGCTTTGCAGTTTGCCCCAGTGCTCTTGCTGGAGAGCCATCCATGGCGAAGCCCTGGCAGTGTGTGAGCGAGAGCTCTTCCTGCTGGAGCTAGGACATTTTTTATTAACACAGCTGCAAAGTTACTCGCTTCTGTTTTCCTCTCTGTTATCTTGGTGCTATTGTTTTTACTTGCTACTTAGAACTACAGCCTCATCATCTTCCACAGTGCTTGCTTGCTTTTTTATTTTTTTTTCTGTTTCGGCTGTATAATAAAAGGATCAAATATTTAAAATTGCTCGCATGTTACTTTATTAAATGCATTTGTAGGAGAATGGGAATAGTTACTGTGTGGCTTTCTTGTAGCATTGAAGCTTCCAATTGTTTAGTTTTGAATTCACTCTACTTAAAATATGCAGCATATTTTTTTATTTATTTTGTGTGAATATGGCGTTCATTAGAGGGCCTAATAACAAAGGCTAAAGCTTGGCACAGGGTGGCTGTTATGCAAGCTTTCCCACACGCAGCTCTGCCAGTACCCCTCAATTCTGACCTGCAATAATACCCTTGCTATTCTAGTCCTGGGCCTTGCCTGAGCAGCGGCTGCAAACTGTGTCAAATCATGTGTGTGCGATTTTTGTGATATAGACAAATGAGACCTTTAAACTCCTTTTTATTTCCGACCTTACAGTAAGTCATAGGTATTTTTAAAAACAATTTCAGCAAGTAATTTCTTAATAAACCAGGAGCAATGGCTGTAACAGGAGTGGTAAAAAGAAATTGATGAACGATTTCAAGATATACTAAACCCCCGTGTTTGTATGGGAAGGTAATGATTTAGAAAATCTGTATTCTGCTGCAATTATTGTTAACTTTAAGAAATTTTTAACACACCTCTTGCGTGAATGGGATTCTCTCTCTTTTTGTGTTTTTAGCAGATATTTAAGAGATGCAGACAGATGAGATTTTTTTTTTCAGTTTATGATTTATCTTAATAAAGATGGCATCAGACATTCAGCCATCATTGTGGTATAGCAGCAGGAGTGAAAGGATCAATTCCTTGAAAGGATTTATGCCCCTGGAATTCTGAGGGGTTTTTAAGCAATGTTAAAAATTTAAGGGAACTTTAGTAACTAGTGAATGATCAGCAACATGTGGTATGTAAACTCTGATGGTGAGCAGGCTTTAAATGCAGACAATGCAAATAAACATTCCAGCAAGCAAAAGAGATTCACTTACACATATGCAAATACTAAATCCCAGCAAAACATTAATTTTAAGATTAAAAATAGCCTTTCTGCAACCTGAGCACCTATGTAACGCTGCTTCTGTCCTTTAAAAAACAGTTTTATGAAGGAGCAGTTGAGCCAAAATTGAAAAAAGGGGGCATGTAGCCTTTCAGGCTACGATGATTAGTATTAAGATGAGTTGCACTTTAGCTAGGCTGAAACTTGTTCGTAACAGAATGTTAAATACTTACTGAAAAGAAAGATTATGTCTATCTAGTTACACCATTCCTTGATATATGCACCATGTCAGAGTGCCATTGTCTCCTGGGTAAAGACTGAGAGTTCAAATACCCACTATCTCTCCCCTGGTGCTCCAAATGCTCTGCTTTGAAGTTTTTATAATCCATCTGTCATCTTCTAGCAGGGAGGGCACATGTTCTGTACCACTCAATTATAGAATTCTCTTTCGCCAGCTACAATGAGACAGGAAAGAATGTTATGGGTGGTTGAGAGAAACTGTCAGATATACTAAATTCCTGGGATTCATATGGATGATGTTATTCCAGTGTAGGAACACAGCATGTGTTATTGTTAAAATGTATTAAGGATACATCTTGCATTGTACCATTTAAGCATTTTGATATTTGCATAGTTTTGTTGCTATTTGATTTTCATTTAAAATGCCGAAGCAGCCAAACAGTCTGAGGTTTCATAATTTCATTTGTTTTGGGTGGCAAAAAGTGACCAAATATGCATATATTTTGGAATATCAGAAATCATCATTATTTCTATTACAACAGTGAAATGGAAAAATTCTATTTTTTTTTTTTTTGTGTAAGCACTGTGGAACAGTGGAAGTGTTTATAGACCGGTAATATTTGCCATACCAATTGTTTGTATTATGATATGAACTGAAGGCCTGAAAATTATATGTGCTACCATCTGGTGAAAACAGGAGTAGCATTTCATTACGTGGAACATATAAACAATAGCAGCAGTGTATTCTGAAATTATAGTTAATATTTTGCTTAAAGAAATCTACCTTATAGGGACCTAGCATGCTTGATAGCACTCTGGGTTTTCATGTACTCTGTCCCTGGGGTGATTTAATTTGTTGTCTTATGTGAAATGAGTTTGATGAGCTCAGCTAAGTCTCTTGTGGATATTAATTCATGGTGTAAGAGATCCCACATAGTTTTGCAGAGGCTGGCATAATTTTAAAATTGTGTGGTTTGCTCAGAACAGGGTCAGTATGTGTTGTAACAGAATTTATTGGAATACATAGATTTTCAGGGCAGATTTATGGTACCAGTACTTGAAAATGGTTTTGTTTTTTTTCTTTTTTTTTTTTTTTACATAAATGTATAGTCTGGCATGAGTTGAGCAGCCCCCCTCAAATTCAGTTTCAAATGTACCTTTTATGGGCTCCCTTTAAGGCTCCTGAAGTGGACCAGAGGCTGTAGGAGTCTCCAGATGGTGCAGACCCCTTCGTAAGCTGAAATCAAACTCCCACAAACGTGTTCTGAGCAGTCAGCAAGACAACCTCTTGCTCAGACTGTATCTGCAGTATAAATACCTCCTCCTGTTCCAAACAAACAGGAATCCTGCCATATCTGAAATCTGGCAACTGCTTTCAAATAAAATTTACTGTTGTGGCTTGCTATTTTGCAGCCTGTCTCCTGTCTGTTGGGTCCTCCAGGATGATGGGAGGGCTGGGCAGTGAAAGGGGGATGTCCCTTTTAGGTTAAGGAGATAAAGGGATTGCCCAGCTGCCAAATTCTGGTAAACTGTTCCCAAATTGGTTTGGGTGAGGAACAGAAGGCAGTATCTTTGATTATCTGACCTGGGTTGGTTACAGTAAAAATGGAAATAAGACTTAAAAAAGCTCCAATGGAGAAATGTAATAAATTGGAGAAAGTATGATCCAAGATAAGATGGTCCTTCCATTTCACCTTGTGGGACCAGGACAGTGGTCAGGAGCAGTTTTTGCTGCATTTACCCACTTGGAGCTGGCTGGTGTTCCTGTCTTACTCTTCTGCACCAGCTGCCACCACCAGCTTACTGATGCTGGTGTGGGTAAATTTGTAGAATTGGACTCTCCCTGACTAGTGTGATGGGTAAATTTGTAGAATTGGACTCTCCCTGGCCAGTGTGATGGGCAAATTTGTAGAATTGGACTCTCCCTGGCCAGTGTTCTCTTCAGGGGATGTGCCCACAGGTGTCCCACAGGGAGGCAGTGATGAAGCCCAGCTGATGAGAAGGCTGTGAGCTGTGCTTCTCCAGGTGAACACGTTCCATGCAGAGGTTTTTGCTCAGAGCTGGGCTGTGTGCAATGCCCTGTGCATGGGCTGGTGAGGCTCAGCTCTCCTGGTTGTGCTGGAATGGCTCACCCTGACCATGTGGGCACAGCCCCCGTGTGCTCTGTGAGCTGCAGCTCCCAAAGCCTTTCAGCTCCAAAACTGCCAGACCATTTTTAATTTTTGTATTGGATCTTTCAGTCTTCCTTGCCTATTGCTCCCATTAGCCATGAGTGAGCTGAAACCTAAATCTGATCCTGTTGGTGGTGCTGACACTGGACACTGAACTCCAGGGGATGGAAGCCCACTTCTGTTTTTAATTGTATCTCCTACAAGGCGCCAGATATTTCCTCACTGTATTTATATAGCAGCCAATGCAAGTTTTGAAAAACATTTTCACTAACAGCAGATTTGGTTTTTATATATGCTTTACCTTTAGTACGTTTATTTAAACTATGTATGGACAAGGAAATATTCCATTAATCCCATACTGTGATGCTTTATTCACATCTTAGAAGCTTTTTTTTTTAAATTCAAAGTAAAGGGTTTAATGTTTTGTTTGCTCTGATATTTGTTTTGTTTTCTTCTCTTTGCCTAGCTCTTCTTGCTTATCTTTCATAAGTTTTCTTTAGCAGCTTTAATTTTCTTCTCTTGCTTCTTACTTTCTCCTTCTCTCTATCTTACAGGTATACACTAGCAGTAGAAGCCCCAATTGGAAGATCATAGTTTTTAGGTCCTAGCAGAATCTTCATCACATTGAGGGAAAAAAAAACAAAAAGAAAAAAGGTGAAGATTGCAGTTTGCAGGACCTAGTGAAACCCGGAGTGTGAAAAGTACTTAAGTATTTGCATTTGCGCTCTGACTTTCACTGGGTCTCCTAACCTGCACTCGGAGGGCTTCCACTCTATTTTAAGCTTGCTGTATCACAGTTTTGTGCAAATGGCAATAAATGAAAGTAGCCACGCTGTTGTTGATGTGTTACAATGTCAGCAGATTTTGCGTGACTGTTTTGACGTACACATCTCATATATAGTTCTATTTATTTAAGTCTAATTGTATAAAAACAAACCCCCCCAAAAACAACAGACAAAAACCCTTCAAATGTCCCCCCATTATTTTTAATACTGATATTAAACTATATTTGTAATAATTCTCTTTACCAGTGCTGAGATTAATGTGAAAATATTTATTCAGTGGAATTTTCTGAGTAGAGCTGTCTTAATCAACAGTGCAAAATTCTCTTTGCCCAAGCAATTAATTTTTTTGATGGGCATGTAAAATATGTGGGCTTTTTTTCAGTTTATATATCCTCCTCATGGTAAATAATGCCAAATAGATTTAGTATCTGGACAGACAAATTTTTCATTATCATTTGGAAGCCTGATTTAAAATATATTACTTTGATAAATACAACATTGAGATTTTAACCAACCATATTGTGCTACAGCTTATTGTTCTGTTGCAGGGATAATGTATTAATGTTTATCGAGTTCTTTATGAATTTATATATGTTATATATAGCCATAGTTTCCTTTGTGATCTTGTCTTTTATTAAACTGGAAATTTATAATGGTGAATCTTAAAACTACTGGTCATTAGGTAGCATGTTGCAGTTTGGGAAATATGTTTTGTTTTGTTTTTAAGCTTAACGTTTTTTACTGTCCTTTCTGTATTTTCCCATGAGATTAAGGTCGTATTTTTTATGCATGTTGAAAAATATTCACTTATCAGTATGGGTGCAACTGTAAACAAGTGATAAAGTGACAACATTTACAACAGCAAAACTGACAGCATTTGCTTTAATTTTCTGCCATTTTTGTAATTATATCAATCAAGACCAAAACTAAAATGATATTTTAGCATGCTGTAAGAAATGAGGAATTCAGATCTTAAAAGACCATTACAATTAGCTTTGAAACATTCACCATTTTAACATAATTGTTTCATATAGCTTATACGTCTTCATTTACAGGCAAATATTCTGTTGATCTTTTATAAACAAAGTAGCACCCATCTGCTTCTTGAGACACTCCTGGCGCCTATTCATTGCAAAAATAATACATGTCCTAATGACTTCCACATATTTTGAAATCTCCCTTTTGAAATTGGTCTTGGCAGATTATTTGCAGGTACTTGAGTTGCATCTGTTTGCAATTTTGCAAATGCGGAAGACTTTAATGTTGAGCACTGCAAGAGGGCTATTTTAATCCTCAGATAACATAGGCTGTCATCAAAAGCCACATTTATCTTTTCGAAGGTGGGGCAAATGTTTAATGTTAAAAGACAGTAAAAGGTCAAGGTCAAGGCTGAGGTCTGAATATTTTCCTTTCATAAAATTGTGTCTTTTGTCATTTACTTCTTGCATTTTTTTCATTTAAGTTTCAGCTTAGCTTCCCATTGCCAAGAGGATGTTTTGCTGATAAAAATGAAAGATCAGGAAGAGAGTAAATCTGAAATAATTGTGAACTTCGCTCTGTTGTACTTATTATTACCATGTGGTTAGCAGCTGACCAACTTAAGCCGTTTTTATTTACACTACAAAACTGAGCAGCATTGTCCTAGCAAAGTACAACTTTTCTTTTATTTAATCACTAGACTATGTTAAAATGGAGTTCAGGGTCTCCCTTCATCTCACAGAAGCAAGGAGGTAAGGTTGAAATGACATCCTTAATGTACCTCATTGGGCCTTGTTATTGCAGCACATATGGTACACTATGAAGGATTACCAATTGTTAGAGGACCCCTGCAAGAGTTGGGCACGGTGGGGGTGAGTTAAGGATGACATTTCAGCTTTAATTCCCCTCTTGTTTTCCCTATTTCCTTTTTACTGTTAACATTTCTTCATTTATTTATTTTGGAGACTAAATTTTTGCCTCTTGAACATTAAAAGTCCTCCTCCTGCATGAAAAGGGGCTGGTGTTTTAACACAGAAGGAATTGGAGACCAAAAAGCTTTTAGAAATGGTTATTTCAAGGCAGCCACTTTCTGTTCATGTTGTTGTGCAGTGAGAATAGCTGGAAACCCGAAAATGTGCCAAGGTTTTAAACACCATGAGATTTAGTGTGAAAAAGGACTGAGTGAATGTTTTGTGCAATACACGTTATTTTCATGTTTCTTGATTAGGTCTTTGGTTAGAAGAGGAGCGTGTGCTTATCTGTGAACTTTCACTCAAGTGCCCTAAAGTTTCTGCACTTACCAAGTTTAACAAAATGACTTTGAAACAGTTGCTTAAGAAGGTTTCCTACTGAGCAGCAGCCACCCACCTCTAAGATGGAACAAAAAAGCTATTTTTACAGCCTGTAGCAGAACAGGACAGGAATAAATACATCAACCAGATAAAATTGCTGTGAGAGCTGAGGTGGTGGGATGGTAGCGTTTAAGATAGCATTTGACCAGGGGTTACAACTTCAAAAGTGTCTCAGGGAACTACATGCCTGTGGCTTATATCTTCTGAAGTGTGTGGCCTTTTGGGGTTTGAGGTGCTTGAGCTACATTTTAGTGGGATTTAGGTGCCTGAATAAGGGTCAAGGGCTTGTATGGCTTTGGGCTTCTGGCCCCGTGTTCCATTTTCAAAAGCCCATTATGCGCATCCCTTAAAATGTGTCCCAGGGTGGTAAATTTAATACAATCAAAGCTCTGTGCACTACTGTCAGATGTTTGTTATGGCCAACCAGAATTCTGCTTTTCAGAATTAAATGAAAATTCAGTTTATAGATGCCTGGTTTCTCTCTATTATCTTGGCACACTGATTCGGTGCTGTCTTGTAGGATGTAGTGCCACCTCCTCTATCAGCATGCTGTCTCCTCATTATCATTTAATTATTTATTGTTTCTATTGCAGAACACTTGGGCCTACTCAGGGAACAGCTGTCTGTGCTGGGGTGGAGCTGAGTATTTGGGGAATGAGTAAGTAGAAGTAGTTTCAGTGGCAGTCAGGATGGGGAAGTTAAAGAGTCTTCTGTTTAGAAAGAAGAGATTGTTTCTTTAACTAGGTCATGGGGAAAAGCAGCAGGTTTGGGAATTACTTGAAATCTTTGAGACAGAGAATAAGGAGTGATTCCGAAGGTGGTAAGGAAATGGCATTGCACATGAACTGTGACAAAGTAGGGAATGGCATCAGATTGAAAGGAAAGATACATAAAATTCCACTTGATCCATTCAAGCTTAAATTGCCAACAATGTAAGTGGCAGAGGTGGTCTCAGGTGCAGGCAGGTGTGCAAAGCTCAGGTGTGGGAACACTTGTAGGAGGTGGATATGGGTGTCAGTGATATAAACTTGGAAGAAAGCACATGGGCAAATAAGAGATGCCCCAGTAAGAAAGCAGGGATGGAGAGGGGGTAAAACATCACAGTGTGGGACTCCACAGAAAACTGGAGATGGTAGGTGTGTTGTAGCAAATGAGATAAGGAACGACTTAGCAACAAGAATGGTAAAAATATAGATTCTTGGAGCAATTAAGTGATCTTGGCTGCTCTCCTGCTGAGGCACTGGCATGGATGCATTTGTTAGATCTGGTGGGACAGCAGCACAAAGTGGTTATCTATTTGGGAGCAATTGTCATATTATTGTTCATATGCTCTGAAAAATGTATTTAGCGGTTGCTGCAGCCAATTTTCAAATGCTAACTTAGCCATTATCCTCACTTTTTATGGCTCAAAATATGAGTCCACATTATGGATTTGTGCTTTGAAAACCAGCAACTTATCACTACATTTTTATGGACTTCTACAACCCAATGTGTGTTGATAGCCTTCTTAGATTTTTTTTTTTTAATATCAAAATTGTCTTATCCTTATGGGGCCTATAATATTTTCTCTAATCAATTCCCTCTTGTTTTCTCAGCCAAAAGAATCTGTATAATCCTTTTTTTTTTGGGGATATGCAAGAGAGGTTAGCTGAAGTTACTGGTCCTTACTCATTGCTCTTTAACCAGGTTTGTGCTGCCTGCTCTTCTCAGTTGTTTCTGTGGGCAGGAAGACATTGCCTGCTCTGCAGTCTCTCAGACACACTCTTTGGTGGACACTTAGAATAAGGTGATGCTCTCCTGGAAATTTCTGAGGCCATGTGAATGCACAGGAGAGACAGGGTCATGTAATGAGCTTCACTTCCTTTTTGCTCTTGTACCGAGTCTCTCTAACCATTCTGCTTAAAAAACAAATCCTGTTCTCTTGCTTCCCAATTTTTATTGTCTTTGGAGGCATATTGATGTTCACCTGCCCAGATATCTTTACAGCTACTAATGAAAAAATACCTACATTAACAACATAGACACAAGTGCACCTTGGGATGAATGTATTATTTATAAAGACTTACCATCACACCCCTCACAGTTACATTTTATGCTGCTTGTGGGTGTACTCCTGTGTCTTGTTGGCAATGCAATTAGTTGCACTGTGGGAGATTCCCAGGTTCAAAGCCAGGCATGTAAAATCTATTTCACCCCTTTTTAATATGTGGGTCTTTTTGTAAACGAAAAGAAAAAACCCAAAATCGTGGCACCCCTTCACAAACAAAGCAGAATAACACTATTTGTGAAAATCCTTACAAAGTCAGATCCAGCCTCTGCTGCTGCTTTTTATACATTACAGCTCAGCATAGTTGTACTAGACCAGTACTGCTCTGCAGGTGGAAGTGTGAGGGCCATTGAACACTTTAAGTTTTTCCAGTGGATCACAATTACAGAAACATCTGTGCTAAATAACTTTGTGCAGATGCACTGTGAAAATTCAGTGTTCAATAGCCCTCAACATTTCTAATTTCTTACTTGTGGTGGTGTAGTTTAGAAGTTGCACATTGGGTTGCAGTATGAAGCATATTGGAAACATTTGTGAAGGGCCTTTGCAGAATGCTTATGCTGCAGTGAAAGTGCTCCCAAGCGCTTTTGTTTCTTTATTTAGACTTATTCCATTTGAAAATGGACAAAATGCATGCTAAGGATGCTGTTGATATAATGCTGCGTGAGAGAGTGCAGAGGGCTGGGATGTTGGTTTGAAAAAATACTAAAATCAAAATTCTTTTGTTAAACTGGGTACAGAAGGGAAACTTGGAAAAGCTGAGTTTTAACTATTGAGTGCTACAATGAGGTCATACCATTTGAAGAAGTTGGATGCATATGTTTCCTCAGGAAACATATTCCCTGCCTCTGTTCTCTTTCCTCTAGGTGCTCTATATTAGAGCAGCAGAAACCAACTGAAATATTGAGGAGCTCAGGGGCAGTTCTGTGAGTGCCTTGGATGATTCCAAGCTTAACTTCCATAAAACAACCAGAAGGTCTAAATGCAGGTCGTGTTTTGGTGCTCATTTTAAGGGGTTGGTTTAATCTTTAACATGATCCATGGAAATGCTTTAAACAGGTCTGGATTGCAGCTTCAGTGGTGTCTGCAACACAGGAATGATTTGCTGGAATCTTTTTCCATGAGACACCCACTGAGGGATTTTTAGTACTTTTCTCCTTCATCAGGATATCTATGAAACTGTCTGGACTGGAGCTAACTGTGTATTTCCAATTTGAGCCTGGTCTGTTGGGATAGGTAGCAAAAGGGACAAGTTGTGCTACTAGTGTGATATTTATCCTCTGTTCCTCATAGGCTGAGCTTATCCCATATCATGGCAGTCAGCCCAGCTCAGCAAAAGCCATTTCCACTTCATTTCTCAATGTCTGATTTTGCTTCCATTGAAGTTAATGGCAAAACTCCCACTGTCTTCAAGTGCAGAGGGATCAGATATTCAGAGAGGTTGGCTACACTTTTTGTGCTTTCATCTACTTGGAAGTCAAATTTTGCACTTAACTTCTTTTAATCTCTTTGGAAAACTCAAGCTCTACTTATTTTCCCCCAACTATTTCTGTAGCTTGATGTTACACATTTCTGTGATTGTACTGGTTAGATGGAACTTGTTATTTCTATTTTATGTATTGTTTCATAGAGTAATTTCACTTTAATGAAAGCCTAGAAATCTGTTTTCCTGTGATCAGATGTTGTTGCTGTACTTTAAATCACTGCAACCTTTCTGTGGACTTAGGCTCTTGTTAACGAAGGTCATAATGACTGGCCATACATAATTATTTGTGTTAATGAAATACTTGGCTGCATTTATGGTCCATTCAGAAACAAGTATGAGTCTGATAGAGACAAATATGTTTTTCAGTGTGGATTTACATACATTTATGGATTAGAATCAGGCATTCCTCCTTTTATAGTCAGTGTAGGTTTAACTAGGTTAAAAGGTTTTCCTGAATATTCATCCAGACATTTCTTTTGAAATAAGCTTCTGGTTTAAGTTTTGCACAAATTAAAAAGTACATAAAAACTGGAGGAGGAGAGGAGAAGGGAGTTGAAAAGAAATGAAAAACTAAGTATATTTAAGTTTTAGGGCTTACAAACTCCCAAATTTCAGAGCTTTGTGAAATTAAAAGGTTAGCTATGAATAACCACAATCAAATCTTTTCTTTTGTCCATATTTAATTCAAATGAGATTGCTCCATATTGACTTCTAATGCTAAAAGGCCACCCATCATGGAATCCCTGCAGCCAATGAAGCAAGCAAGTGAATGCTTTCTTAAATGATGCTAATCAGTCCAGAGAGGCCTGCCCTCTATCCCCATCAGTATTCTGTAATTCAGATGTGCTGATAACCTGAAATTGAATGTGTCAGTATGCAGACATGTGAAGAAAAAAAGAAACTAAAAGGCAAAAGAGGCAGCTATAGAGACAATGCCTGTTTGATTTTTTTTTTCTTTTAAGGGAAGAATAAAAGGAATAGTTAGTAGCTGTTCTTCAATGCTTACTGAGTGCTATACAGGAACATACAGAAAATTCATAAATAGGGCTAGACAGCCAACTTCCAGATGGAGAAAAAATGAAAAAAAAAAAAAAGTAAACAACACAAACAAAAAAAATCATCAGCTCAACAAACCCTAGATGACAAAACAAAATGTATTTTAGAAAGAGAATACCAACTGGTATTTCTAAAGTGTTTCTGTGTACCTAAAGATATTCCAGTCTAAATACTTGAAAAAGAGGGCTCTCTTACCCTTGCAGTATCCAGCAGAAGTCAGTTGCTACATCTTTTCTGCATCTTGATTTTTCCCAAAATTTAGATTTCAGCTGTTTTATATCACATCTGGTTTAAATTTTGAAGAGACACTTTCATGTCAGATGCATATTTTCTTCCAAAAATTATCATACATTTGCTGTTGTATTAGATAATGTTGTATCAAAAAATAGATCAATTTATTTATTTTTTTGACGCTTCCTTCAAGATAAGAATTATTTAGCTTTCTGAAATAATTTTTGCAGAAACTTTGGTCCCCTTCAAGCCTGTTGTGCATGTGTAAGGGGAGGCACACATCTGAAGGCAGAACTGGGTCCTTTGTTCTTCAAATGTTCTGCTGCTTCTCATAATGTATGTTGAAGATGTTGCTTCAATTTGGATTTGACCCTTTGGGCTCGTACTCAAGTTCTGCCTCATATTTTGCAAAAAGGAGCATTGGAATATATGCTCTTACTGCATAGAAATGTATGATGTAAAAACTCTGTCATATATGTTTTTCGTTATGTTAGCAGTGGAAGATCTTTTCTCCTCTGACAGCTCCTATCACAAATTTATCAGAGAGAGGAATAATACTGGCGGGTAGTGCAGAGTTGAAATCTGGGGCATTGAGAGAGGATGTGTTAACTAAATTACACTGAGACAATTTGCTTATGGGAGTTGTGGTGGGTGGTGCTGTAGAAAGCCCTGTAGCTTTTCTGGTCAATGGGTTGCAATGGAGACAATGCCAGTGTCCCATTAATAATGGGAACTGGGGGCATCAGGAAGAGGGACAGGTGGCCCCAGTTTGGTGAGTGGGTCAGCTGGCAAACCTGGGCAATGAGCACGGTCTGTTGAACCCAGCACAACCTTCCAGGGGTGCTGTCAGCCCCTGGTGCTGTTGCCAAGCCCTGGATGTGCTGCTGGAGGTGCATTGGAGCTGTGTGTGCAGCAGCTGTGCAGGGCCTGGGGGATGCTCGATGGCCGTGGGCTCACCTGGCCTGCAGGTGAACAAGTGTGAGGCTGCTGGTGACTGTGGTGGCCATGACTCAAAACTTAGCATTGGGGAAACTGATGAAAAAGGAACGGTTCCCATCTTGAACCCATCTGGAATGTTATTATTTGTCACTCTGGCTGCAGTTATGGGGCACCTGCAGATCTTGTTGTAGCTATAACTGTTTGAGACTGCTATGGAACAATCTGTTGGGAAAGATGGTTTTTTCCCAATTCCAGTTAAAGATTAGTTTACTTTTCAGGTCTGACTGAAAGTATTTTAAAGGTTTTGGTAACTGCTTTAGCTCCAGAGGACTCTGGTGTGCAGTTCTGTGTTCTCAGTGCACCCTCCAGGCCTGGAGCAGGTGTGAACAGAGGCTCTTGTGGCTGCCCAGCTCTGCTCCCAAAACTGAGCTGTGAACAGGGCACCAGATTCCTCACAGCTGGTGGGCAGGTTCACATGGACTTGCATGTGGATGGCCTAATGCTACCACTATTAGCCTGATTTTCAGTGTGCTGAGGACTGCAGCTTCTGTTAATCAGTGGGATCTAAGTGTAATTAGCGTTTACTGAGGGACCACTCAGATGCCCTGCTGCCATGGCTTTCCAAGTCTGTTGATGGAATGGAAAGAGACCAAGAACCAAACCCTGTTCTCTGGTCCCCTGTCTGTCACCAGGAGATTAGAGGCTAGCCTGAACAGGATGGAGATGACATCCTGAATTTTAATTATTTATCTGTGCACTTTTTTATATCTTCTCATTGCTTGGATATTTCATCTTATCGTAAAAATATTTATTTGAAATTGTCAGTGATCAAAGGCTGGGAAACAAAACTGAGCTGTATATGATTTTTTTTTCTTTTGGAGGAAATTGGAGTGTCAGGATAATTCTAGTGTATGCAAACTTTACAAGATGAAGCCTATCCAAATGCTACATCCTTAAGCATCATAGTAGGAGATTAAAACTAACATACATATATATGATCAATTTTACCTACCATGAAAATTCAAAGATAACTGGTATATCTTGTTTTTAATTCAAATTAAGTGATTTTTACTTGATCATTTTATATACACACATGCATGCACTCCCTCACAAGCACACGTCTGTGTACTGAATTGATAAAGAAAGAACTCTGGTTAAATAATCCACTTTTGTCTGACAACGGAATCAGTTATAGAGGTGCAAATATGCAGAAAGCTATTTGGAAATGCATCCTCGTAGTTGTCAGGTTTTATTATGCAGGAAGGTGTCATGTTTGTTACGAAGCTGAGTGCAGATGGCAGAGTGGAAGAAATGGATCACTAATTTTAACAATGATTAATGAACAGAGATAGAAAATGAATTACATTGGACTATCGGAGGCAAGAAATATTTTTGAGAAAATTTTGACTCATCTGCTGTGCTGTTCTCTGTAAATTATTTTCTGAAATTCTATATGTTGTCAACAGTTGACTGCATTTTCCATTACTGTCTATTTCTGTTCTTAAGTACTTTTGTGTTATTAGAGATACATAATTTAAAAATACCAATACATTCCTGATTACTTAGAGAAAGTATGTGGTAACAGTATGAATGTTCCAAATGCTCTGGCCACAAATGTCCTGTTCTATAACACTTTCTAATTCTTCACCCTTTTATTGCTACATTAGAAATATTTAGTGACATTTTATCCTCTTATTAATAAAAGGAGGTGGCTGGGATGAGGAATCCTTCTGCGTTCTTTATAAAACTAAGGGAAAAATGTAGACGCAAAGTTAACAATAAAACCCAGCCAAGTGGGTTAACGTGGTTTTAAGCTTACAGTGCTGATTCCACCATTTGTGATTTCACAGTCTAACTGGGAAAAACATACACACAGCTGCTTTTTAAATTGCTACCACCCACGTGCTCCCCTCCTTCACTCCCAACTCTGCTGGTGCAAATGTGCTCCCCGCGCTTCCCCGCGCGCTCAGGGCCAGTCTCGCACATCCTGGCTGCAGGGGGAGAACGGAAGTTGCCTCTAAGTTATAATTTGTTGTTTATCCTTGTTTTACAACCTGCTGAGATGTGCAGCCTCCCCAGATCACCAGAGCCTCTTGCCGTTGGGATGCGAGGGCTGTGTGGGGTTTGCCCGTCCTCAAAGGAGGATTAGTTCTGCTTGGAAAGAGCTGTGTCCTCACCCCCTCTTCCTTCCAGTGTTAAAATATATATTAAAGAGAAGAGAAAGGCAGGGACTGAAACAGAATTAAATGTTTCCGTTGACAATTAAGGAGAGGTTCAGAAGTTGAGGTAAAGTAGGGTCAAAGGCTGGCTGGGTCTCCAGCAGTGCTGTGAGGGGTTTGCAGGGGGAAGGAAGGAGAGGAAAGGGTCTGACAGGTGAGATGCTCATGCCCATGTTGCTGCTGTCTGGGAGGCACGCAGGTGAACTGTGTTAGAAGCCAGAGGAACCCAGGGTATTCAGCAAAACAGTGCCTTGGTGGTTTTGAAAAGCTCCCAGGCATGTGTACATAAAATCCCAGGATGATTTCACATCCTGGATGCCTTTTCATGGCATTGTGCTGAATCTCTCCTCGGGTCTCCAGGGCTGCACAGTCTCCTGTACTCTAGTTGTAGGTACTGGAAGGTAGATGGTTGTGATTTGCTGTGTCTCTAGGGTGTTTGCTGTGTTGTTTTGGTGATCATCATGCTGGTAAGCTTTGGCAATTCATTGCATGGTGGTTAATTGCATTGTTACTACCTGATACTACACCAAAGCAGAGCTTAGACCTCTGTAACAGGTTTTGTTCCAGGCAGGAAAGTGCCCCTCTTCCCATTTCACCTGGATTTGGGCTGTCACTTCTCATTAACCATGTGTGGTAGGTGACTATGCTTCAGTCCATGGCTGACACCTCCTCCTGTTGGATGCTTTATGTTAGCATGGGTGTCTGTACTTTCTGCTGTTTGAGGACCTGATCCTTTTACTTGTGTGAAGAGCTCATTCAAGAAACCTCATTGATTTCAAGAAGACTGTTTGTGTGCAAAAAAAGTGCTTGGAAGGATTCAGTCTCAGGCAAGCAGCTTCATTGCTGGAGTATCCTCTTCTCTGTATGCAAAATGATAACCTAAAGATTGCTTGCTGTTGTGTAAAAGAAAACAATAACTTCTGGGGGAGGTGTAAAATTATTCAATAAATCTCTACACTTTCCACATAAATGATCTCTTTTCTGCAACATCAGGCTCTGGTAGGAGACACATGTTCCCAGTGCAATGTTGGGCCAGCAAGGAAATGGCAATTCCATGTCCATTGCCTCTCTTACAGGCATCAGGCTCAATCCTGCTGCTGCTAAGTGTGTGGCACTTGTGATTTTTAGCCTTAGGAGCTGCAGGAGATGTGTGGTTTGAGAACTTCAGACTCAAGTTTTCAGGAGCTTTAGTCATAAGTGCAGGTCTATATGATACTCATGAATGATTACCTCTATCTAAATTGTGCTTACACTTGCAGAAACACCTGAAAAATACACTGCTCTTCAAAATACATCAGGGGACATTTCCCATAGCATTTTGAGTCATGGAATACATAAAGTTACCTGGAGTAATTTGAACTTTTATCATTGGTTTGTACCTGTACTCAAGACTGGTGATTTCTTCCATATTCTGTTTAAAGATGTGCCTGAATCTTGCTTGAAAGTGTTGGGGAAAATTTAAAGTGACTTTATGAATGGCTCTAACTCTAGGATTTTGCATGTAATTATGGTCCTGATGGGAACATACTTTAGAAAAACAACTACTGGAACAATACAAGTCCTGCTCAGGTTACATAGCATATGCTAAACACTGTGAAAACATACCCTGTGCTTTAGTGAACAAGGTAGAAATGCTCCAGGGAGCCAATTTAGAATGTGACTTAAGGCATGCGTGGCTTTCTGTCTGTGCTTCTTTTGGCAAACTGGTGAAACAGCAATGGTGGCTGGGAATCCCTGGTAAGTCCCTGAGATTGCTGTGCCCACACCCTCCTGAGGATGGGCAGGTGTCAGCCTTGGACCTTGCCTTTGTTTTAGAAAATTATTTTGCTCTCCTGCTTCTTTGTGTCTTTGCATGGCAGAGCTGAGTGTGGGATGTGGAACTTGGACAGAGGGACAAGGGAAATAATGAGGCTTTGACAAGGCACTGCTTTCCCTACAGTAATACTATTTCCACCTTGGTAATAAACAGTTAAAATATCTTTGTGTGTGTGTGTGTATAGGATCAATATATATGCAGTGAACTGGCTGTGATCAATGTGCTGATTTAGATTTTCAAAATTTCCTGTTTGATACTATAGTTCTACTTGAATATGTTACTATATATATATATAAAGACATGGTTTTGTACTTATTGAGACATGTTATTTAACTGAATGTTGCAGACATGAGGGTATGGGTGTGAATAAAAATCCCCTGTGGTATTTCTTAGACCTCAAGTGGCTCATCTTAATTTCTTATGGCATCTTATTAGTTGAAGCTAATGCAAGTAACCTTAAAGAAATTTTGCTTCACTGTTATATAAAAAGCAAGAAGCACAATGAAATAAAGTGTTTTTAAAGCATTAGTTTTCTTGGTGTGACAGCTTATGTGCATAAACAATTGAAAAATATTTGTGAGACCTACACCTTGGTTATCACCATTTTCTTTGACTTAACTTGAAATACTGGGGAAGAAGAGTTGGGTTTGCACTGACATTGATATTTTCCACTTGAGTGCTTCTGTCCTTATGTTCTTCAGGGAATATGCAATACTCTATTTTAGAACATTTAATACATTTATGTAATGTATATGCATGCAAACCAAGGTGTATGTATAGCTGTTTCAAGTACAAAATATTGATACTAACATGAGCTATACCATGATCTAGAGGATATCTAGGAGGCCTGTCATACTTCTATTACTTCAGGTAAATAACTGATTGACCTTTGTGGTGTGCTGATACTTCACTAATCAGAACCTGAAATCTGTATAACAACACTTCATTTACTTGATAGACAAAAGAACAATTGCACTTGAAGTAATGTGATTTCTAAATAGACACTGCCTGTCAAAAATAAATGCATTAGAAGTAAAATGTAGCTCAAGGAGACAATTAGCAAACAGAGGTGACACTGTAAACAGGTGCACCCATTATTCCCAAAGCTTGTGGCAATATATTCACATCTTTTAGACTGATGGAAGATCATGTGACAGTTTGGTGAATTATCTATCTGTATCATCTGACTGATGAAGCCTGCTGCAGTTGCAGATCATTTAAAAATGCATCTCACAAATTACATGGTAGCTGGGAAAAAATGCAGGTTTTTCTGAACAATGCTTTTCTAAAGCTATGTGCTGGAATACCTAATTTTTCTTTGAAAGGATGTAGACCATTTCATTATGCTATGTATACAGTCAGTTAAGGTTGTGCAAATTCATTACAATGTTTGTTAATCTATAAAACATTTTCTATTCCAGTTTTAGTGACATTGAATATTTTTTTATGTGCTATTTCTGAAACATTTTTTCCTATGAGCTGAAGGGGAATAACACATTTTTATATAGACTTCTTAAATCGCTACTTATCAAGGAAGATTTGAGATGAGAACATTTGACCTACATCTTTTTGCGGGTTATTGGATTTTTTTTTCTACATAGAGAATGTAAAACAAACAAGAAAGAATCTATAAACAAACTCCCTCTTTCTTTCTCTACTAGACTATGATGAGAGCAGTAACACTCATGAAATGTCCTCGTATGTGATATGGTGAAAACTGCCTCAGATGGTGTTTTGTAATTTGATGCACTAACTAGATAGTTAGGAATGAAAAATGCATTTTCCTAAGCTATCATTTCATAAGTATTTTATATTTTCTTCTCTTTAAAACTGTGAATTGATGATTTTTTTTTCTAGAAGTAGAATTGAGTTGTGTATGAGTAGATAGTTGTTGCTCCTGGTGGCAATTAGGCTCCAACACCTTAACAACTCTTCTACACTCCAGCACTTCCTTAACGCCTGACCAGGTTATTGTATGGGGTTTTTTGCCTGTTTTTTTTTTTTTTTATTGCTACAAATTTTGTTTATGTTATCATTTGGGGCACTCCCATGGAAGTACATACACAATGAAATTGCCTTTTGTCATTTGGCACATACCTACTCCCAAAAGAGGTGCTTCTGAGATGCCCCAGAATTGGAGATTTTGATTTTCCCCTTACTGTTCCATACCAAAATCCTGCAGGTGACACCTATCCTTAAAGGAACACAAGTGAAAAAATAGTTCAAATCTTTTCAGCAGTTAAAAGGGCTTAGGCCTGCAAACCCTTTAACTTTTGTTATTAATTGCACATAAAGCCACAGAAGTGCAGAGGCGAACCATGAAATAGTCCTGCAGATCTTAGAAAGAATCTAAGGTTGTTAATTTTGAGGGTTTTCTATTAAATGTCTGAAGAACTGGGCCCCTGAATGTTTTGAGGCTGGATTGCTGCTGTAGGCTGGTCCTGCCCTGAATCTTTGTGTACATGTTGGAAAAAATGCTCTACTGTTTGTCAGTGGTTTTCAGATGCCAGCCCTCATAAAATAATGCTTTTATCAGGAATGAATTAATCTGTCCTGGAGGCTTTTGGGGCAGTTGTTTTGATGGGGGGCTGCTCTCAGTCGCCCCTCTTAGGCTTGACCCAAAGGGCTTGTCCTGCAGGTTGGGGGAGGATTAAGGGGAGGGATGAAGGACAGGTGAGGTGAGCCTGCACTGCCCAAACACAGCTGTTGTATTCCTTTGCAACATCTGGACAGCAGAAGAAAATAATTATGGCTATTTCAGTGTTGATATGGCAGTGTTTATTGCAGACCTGCAAGGGCCATACTTTTGCTTTTTTACTTGTGTTTTACTTTTTACTGCTTGCTCTGACATCTTTGGGCTGTGTCTACAGCCTAAGCAGGTAGGTACAGATCACTTCAGAGGAGTTTTGTCTGCTTAAACACAAGTAAATTTGGATTGTGGTTGGTCTTGACTGGCAGATCTCTGGCAAAATTGTTGACTTGGAACATGGCAGTTTTGACTGCTTTTATTGAGGACTGGATGGATTTGGATAGAATTTCCTGAAATGCAGTGAGGGGGCAGGACCTGTGCTCTCTGAGGAGCTGTTCAGGCATGGCTGAAGCCCTCATCTGCCTTTTTGGCATATAGAGGTGTTTTTTCCTGGCCAGTGAGTGCTGTTTGAAGAGGAGCATGTCCAGGGACAGTGGCTGAGGCTGCAGGCTGTGCATGGGTGAGGAGTGAGCCGTGCCAGCCCAGAGCCTCAGCCTTGCTGTGCTCCTACTGCCCTGTGGGTGCAGAGGCAAAGGAGAGTGATGGGGGATATCCTGGTGGTTTATTCAACTTTCATTTTCATGGAGCCCTCACAGGATTGTGATCTCTCTGAAATGCAGAGGGTGGGCGAAAAAAAAATCTCAAACTTTTTGCAGGACAGGAAAATATTTCCCACCCAGCTCTTAAAGGCCTACCCAGAGAAATTTTCTTTTGCTTATATTTTTCTTTAATGAGTCAAGCCCCTAAAAATGTATTATTTCATATTCAAAGTGACATTTTAACATATATTTGCCTGACAATATGACACACATATTGGTTTTAATGAGGGCCTCATTATAAAAAAAAAATGCATCTACTGAATAAAATACAAAATATTTTCACCTAAATGTTGCGTAAATTATTCAGAAACAGGGTTCCTTTGACAGGGATATGTGAGGAGCTGGGGCTGCCATTGTCTGTGGTACTCCTGATCTCTGGGTGGCTGCAGGACTCCCACCCACTCCATTTGCTGGCACAGCATCTTCCCCCAGAGCTGGCCAGGGAAGAGCTCAGGGCCCTGAGTGCCCCAAGGTCTGGGACATGGACAGGGGCACAGAGTGACCCTCCCCTGCTCCTGCATGTCCCCAGGACTGGGAGCTCTGGCAGGGAGGAGGAATGGTGACAGCAGAGGTTGTTCCTCTGTTGGGGGGTGCATGAGGGACCACAGCAGGTAGCTCAGAATGCCCAAATCTGCAGCACAGAACAAGCCTGCTCCACACTTGCTTCCCAGTCCAGGCAAAACTGAATGCATTCTCTAGCAGTTATTATTAAATATTTCAGACATCAGTATCCTCACTTAGCCATCCCTGACATCCCATCCTGTGCACTCTGATACCATCCTTGCAGCAGCTGCTGGCTTTAGTGGGTGCAGCTTGGGATCCTGCCTTAGTTCTAGCTTGTGCTCTCTTTTTTTTTTTTCTTTTCCCCTCCCTCCTCTTACTTTTTGCCTGAAAAAAACCCCAGACCACGTGCACATATAGCACAGAGTTAAATCTGGGTTTTCTTGGCAAGGGTTAATAATCAATGTAGATCTTAACAAAGGAGATGCTGCCTTATTATACTGTGAAACTTTTTTTTCTTAACTGTCAGTGAAGCAGTACTAATTATTACTCCAGTGTAAATGAGGTCATTTCCTATTAAGAGAACAAAATGCTTAGCCTTGCCTTGCCAATTCATACCATCTATTTTTCACACATACCCAGCTTCTTAGATTTTTTTTCAAATTTTGATAAAATCCATTCATTTGTATTAGAAAAGTGTAAACCATTGCAATAATAGTTGCCCATTATTATCCAGATGAGCTTTTGTAATGTGTGGGTTGTTTGAATACCATGTGTTAGCTATGGAACAATTAGCCAGCTGAATGGTTCTTTAAAACAATCAGATACTTTTATCTCCCTGAAAAAATACATTCCTTGGAAGTGTACTGTTTAACTGTAAATTCTGAGGAACATTAAACTCTCATTGCAAGTAGTACTTTAGGATATATGTTGATCAAGGACAAAAAGACATCGAAATATCTTGTCTTCGTGTTTTCATTTTTTTATGCAAGCAAAAAGATTTAAGGAATATTGTAGCAAACAA
>NC_088181.1:14761416-14786416 GCF_028769735.1 Zonotrichia leucophrys gambelii
GGCTCACGTGGAGGCCTGGCAAGGGTGTCCTGCATGGCTCCTGGGCTGGCTTTGTGCTGTCATTGAGCCTCTTTCCCTGCCTGTGTCCCTGCATCTCTGATGTGCCCAGGGTGAGAGCAGCTATGCCAGGGCAATTCAAGAGGCCCTCAAAAAGCAGCTGATAGGGAATAATTATTTAAACATGACACCTCATTCCATCAGAAAGGGTAGGCTGCTTGCAGAGGGCCTGAGCCTTGTCTCCTTGAGATTAGCAGGGCTTGAACATGGAGTTGAACAGGAATGGGATGTGCTGCTAAGAGCCACACAATGGAGCCTTTTAGTCTCAGTTTTGGGGTAAAAGTCCTGTTGTGCAGAATAAGTCCATGCTCAAGCTTCTGTTTTCCCTTGCTGTGTGTTAGATTTCCATCTGTAACCTGCAGAAATCCTTCTGGCCCTTGCTCATCAGCGGGATGAGATTACTTTCTCCCTTTCATGTCTTTAATTCATTTCAAGGAATGAGCTACAAAAGCATGTTTTAAGAATGAACAGAAATTGTGCTGTCATACCCTAGTTATGTCTCACCACTACTTTTTATTTTTGTCATGCTGTTTCTGAAGATCTTTAGGGTTTTTTTTCTTCTCTGGGGGTGTGCTGGATCACTCACTGAGCCAAGTGCAACTGCACAGCAGTGCTGCTGTGGGAAGCTTACTGTAATAAATTGGTCTGCAAGGATTCATGGTGCCATTTTTTAATGCCAGGGAGTGTATTAGACACTGGTAAACTGGCCCAATTTGACCTAAGTGGAACTGTCTTAATTTGTTTCCAGGCAGCTTGCTGCCTGTACCTTTAAAATATCTTCTTTACATAGTCAGTGTCAAATGTGTTAGAATAATATTAGCACAGGTAAGTAAAATACCTTTTTATAAGGCTTTAAATCATTTCTGTTACAGTTTAATGTGTAAAGCTACAGATTTTCCCAATTTGTTCGTAAGGTTATGTATCACAGACCTTAAATCATTTAAGGTTTTAAACCTGAGGGGTTCACTCTCAGTCATGAACTGGAAAGCAGATTGCAAGAGACATTGACATGCTGATCAATGACATGAAGCCTCCAAACAAATCAGTACAGGACTTTAAGAGATGAAGCCTTACTGTGTTCTGTCTGTCATCAGAATTTATAAAGCATCTTAGTGAAAGCCCCTTGAGAATCATTCCTAGAATTTTGCAAGTCATGAGCGTGTATGTAAAAGCTGAATTTTTTTAAACACAAGTAGCCTTGTAATAGCATAGCAAAAATGTGCTCTGTGATGTTGGTGTAGGAGTACTAAGAACCTGTTTAGTGAGATAACATCTTTTAGAAACCTAACAGTTTATTATCTTTGCTTCTGTTTGTTGGCTTTTGCGTTGAATGAGCTGCAAGTAAGCACTAGGAAGGTATATCTTCCAGAATTTAAGACATCAACAAGAGCAGAAATTTGAGACAAACAAGCTGTCACTGTTTTTAGGTGGTGTGCAACTGAAAATGTTGGATGGGACCATGTTTATCTGCAGCAGTCCAGGAATTTGCTGTTCCTATGTGTCCAAATATAGTAACTGAAATTCACTTATTTAAATTCGAAAGTGTTATGGGCCTTCATAAATGGGACCTGAATCCTATCTAGATGCAATTTTATGTTTAGAAAGACCAAATCTGATGACAAGGTTTCCTTTACCCAGTTACAAACTGATTTTTATTCTCTCCAGTCAGCATTGTAGGTGCTTCTCTTGACTTTTGCAGTGTTTTTATTCTCCTGTAGCTGGGTTTGCCCATTGACATGGGGTGCTGGGTTGGAGTGATGCCTTGTACCTGCTCACCACCCGTTCAGCTTAATAGGAAAGTGTGTAATGAGAGGACAGGCTTTGCTGCTCAGGGCTTATAATTCAAATTCAGAGATAACTGGCAGGTAAAAGAAAACTGGGCATGAGGAGAGAGCAGGGAACAATGTGTTCCCAGGTATGAGGAACAATGGGGATGGCAAACCAGGTGATTACTGCAGGATAGTTGGTGCTTTGCTGTGGAAACGTGCATTTTGAAGAAAAGGCTTGAAGCTTGAATTGGTGTAATTCTCCTGTGTCAGCAAAGTTGTGTGGCAGAATTATCACTTGGAAAAGGCTTTGGAACACGTGGCAAAGCCTGGCTCAGTCTGCAAGCGAGGAGGGAGGCAGTGGGGTTTGGGAAGCCTCATGGTGAACTATCACAGTGGCCATGAGTATCCAATGAGTATCCCGTGGTTGGTGTGATGGGAGCCAGAGGGGAAAGATGAGTTGGTGGGGACAGAGTGGGACAGCAGGAGCACCTTGTGCTGAGTGCAATCCTGACAAGGTGGAGGCTGCAGAGACCTTAGAGGATACAGAAGTGTTGCATCAGTATTGCACTAAGGGAGGGCTGTGCTGCTTAGTAGTGAACTTCTGTTTTCATCATCAGATTTATTTCACTCTGTTTTCATCATCAAGAGAAGCCCTCAAAATTGTTGTTTGCCCTTCAAGCCAATGAACAGCATTGAGCAGCAGTGTGGTCCTGTTGGTGCTGACTGATTTAAACCCAAAGCTCCTGATGATTTCCCCCAGAAATGAAGGCTGGGATTGTGTCCACAGTGCCCACCATGGCACCCTCAGAGCAGTCAGTGCTTCCCTGGGCAATCAGGGCTGCCAAGGTGGAGCCCTGAGGCTGTGGGGCTGGAAGTGTGGTTTCAGAACTGCTCTATGAAAGAGTTGGGTTGATGTAGATGTACAAAGTCTATTATTTGGAAGTGACCTTTAATTTTATTTGTTAGACATTCATAGGAATAAACATAGTTAGAATTCTCAGTCATAAATTCTTCAGATTATAGCTTCAGTTGAGTGAACTTTATTTTGCTCTAAGAATGCCCTTTGTTTTTGTCTCTATTTTGCTTACTAATGTAATGGCCCTAAATTCACTACTGACAAATATCTTGGAAGTATTCTGCTTGGCTTTTACTGCTGGCTCTTATCTGTTTTAAGTAGGGTTTATTAGATGAGATCATCTACAAAGGACTTATTTCTGTTATAAAATGGAATTAAAAAAAAGTAAAAATACAATTAGTAGCTGTTCTCTTTTTACTCAGTTTGAAAGATTAGAATATCAATGTCAAAGAGAATAACTGGGTTTCTGGAGTATGCTATGCAACTTTTGTTTTATCCTGTTTTGTCCTCTTTTGCTGTACTGTCTAGGGGAAAGGATCAGAAGAATTTCATTCTGTTCCTCATCATTATCTTGAGAGGAGGTTTTCCCTCTCAAAACAATCCAGAACTGAAAGAAATTTTTATTTCCAAATATGAAATGACTACCAAACATGTATATTATGAAAACTAAAAAATAAAATGTGTTAAACCCATTATTATTGTAATTCTTAATGCTCTCTGCTGTCCTGTAGGTTGCCTGCTTGAGGTGGTATTGTAATATTTTAATGTAAATGTCTGATTCAAACACTCAGTTTTGACATATTAAATTTCTCACAGGTTTTATTTTTCCAGTTGTGACCTTCAGAACCTGTCCTGTGTCTTTTAAGAATTTCCTAATCCAGGGAACAGATTCATTGGATTAAGAATAACTGGTAAGAATACTTATATTGTTCTCATAACATTTTCTTCTGCTTATGGATCTGAGTCTGGCTATATTTTTCCAATTAAAAAAAAAGTAAAATGAGGTACTTAAATTAGATTTTTAAATCTGTTCTTGCATGGTTTTATGTCTTCAAAAATATTATTTTTATGTCTTGCAAAACTTTTTATTGTAGTTCTTTCAGGTTGTAGTCAGCTACAAATAATTTTTTTTTTCAAGAAAAAATTCTGCTTGTTAAAATCACGAGCATTCATCTTTATGCGGTTGATATGTAATAATTGTGTTGGGGATGAATCATCATTTATTACTTTATCATCAGACTGCTGATTTAAAAAAACCCATGACACTCCTGATTAAATTAATTTTATCATTTTTGGGTCGTTTTTTTCCTCCTGTAAGTTCAATAGAACATCTCATGCATATTATTAAGAACCATATTCTGTTGTGTATTAGCATGAGAAGAACACCCATGAAAATCAGTGGGTGGAGGGGTGTACTACATTGTATATGTGATTTTCCTCTGAGCTATTCCAGTGCAGCAGAAGAAAAGCTCCTGTAAAGTCTGAGAAATCAGATTGGTGTGGAAATAAGTGTGAAATCAAAATTCGGTTATTTGGCCCTCAGTTTGAAATAAAAGTCTAGCTTCCTAGGAAATAACTAATAATTAATTCCACATTCCACATGCATTAATTGATCCCTAAATCAAAATTTCGGATAGCTTCTGCTCCCAAATCAAATTCTTATGTTATTTCTTTATTTTAATTGTTATACTGGGTTGTCCATTCCTTTTTATATCTTGTGAATTAGTAGAAACTCTGTGATTCAGAGGAATTGTGCTGATTTATAGCTGATGTGAGAGAATATCCAGGCATATTAAAGCTTCAGTACTGCAAATGCATAAGCAGGTATTGAATTACTGATGCTAATGGAATTACTCACGTGAGTAAAGTTAAGTAGAGACGTAAGTGTTTTCAGGATTGATGTCTGTACTTATGAATTTATATCATTTAAGAGTACGGCTCACAATTTTTAAAACTTACTAATTGAATGTGAGCTACTGGATTTCATTCTAGACAATTGACTTGAAAAGAATTACAGTGACTTGATTCTAGAATAATTCCATCAGCTTCAGAGAAGATATGTGGATTTTTTAATGCTGTAAATAAGGATGTAGTTTGGCCAATTCACTCCACTGATCCCCACTAATATCAGGAAATACTTGCCAGAGTAAAGGAGGAGCACAGGACTGGACAATTAGTGATACAAATGGTTTCAATCAAATGGTTAAATAGCTCAGCAAAGACGTGGTTCGTTTTGTAATAGCATTTGGAATCCAAATAAAACCATCTGAGGGATGTGCTGTTTGTTGTGATGCTAATGCACAAAACAGAAAACTCTCAGCATGTCTTGAATTTCAGGGGGGTGTTAGGAAGCCATTATATGTTAAAAAAAAAAAAAAAAGAAAAAAAATTCCAAGCCCACAAACTTAAAATATGCCTGCAGAAGCTCCTACTCAATTCTAATTAACAAAGCTTACCTTTCTCTTGACCATAGAGGTCATCATGTAAACTATTTAAATTGATAGTAATATTATGCAGCACGAAATTAATTTTACATTGTATACAGTTTTTATTGTGACTTTATCTTGTTTCAAAAGTGCTTACTTTCTGATTTTGTGGATATTACTGACTGGATTACTTTTATTTTGGTTTTTACACAACAGTTATATTAGAAATTTGCTGTTTTATTCTTACCTTCTTAGTAAAAATCCTTTTATCACACAATGGGTAATTTATATCCATTACCAGCCCTTTCAATCCTTTTCAGTGGTGCTGTCAGTGCCTTTGGCACAGTAATGATTAATGTGATCTAATAATAGTGTGCCATTATATTACCTTAGTAAAACATGTACCAACATCCTATTCAGATCTACCAAATTCATAGCTTCCTATAATATTTTTGTTGAAAGACAGGATTACTATTTTTCAAAGAGGAATTTTTTTTTTTTGCCTTTAACATATTTAATGAAATTCACAATTCTTTGCCATGGTAATCTTCGTGCATGCATTTGGGCTTGATGGGTGAATTTTATATCATTCTGCATTATTATGATTTGTTAGGCAAATTGTTTGACACGTAAAGAAAGATATGCATTACATTGTTTTGCTTTGTTAAGGGTGCATTTTAAGCACTCGCTATCTTCTGATTATTCTGCTGTATTTATCATAGAGGGTATATTTAGATTGCAGTATGCAAGAACAAGTATTTGGGCTAAAATGTGTCTTTTTCTACATTCTAACCCAGATACTACCACATTCTGTAGAAGGCAAGCTCTCTGCTCCTCTGCCCATCAGAACCAGTTTTGGTCATGGTTCCTTTGCTGTGGTGCTTGCTCTTTGGCAATCTCTTGCCTTTTTTTTTGCCAGTAGAAATGTGCAGAATGGTGCCCAACTGTGAGCTAGAAACTGGGATCATGCCTGTGGTTTTCAACCCAAGGTAAAAGCACCAGAGAGCAAAAGCCACACGGATCTGCCCCATACCTGAGTTTCACCCAGATGTGCCATTGCTTGAGCCCAAGCTCCAGCTCTCAGGTACTGCCAATTCACACAGGAGGCAGAAAAATGGTCCAGAGAACACGTTTTTTTTGGTGCTTGTGGAAGTGCTGGAGCAGTGTGTGTGACTGCCCTGTCTCTCCAGTTAGGCACCAGGGGTGCATGGAAGGGTTTGGTGCTGCTCTTGCATTGAGCACCGATGCCCCCAGTCCTCTGCAGCAGGACTTTGTACTCTTGGGTTCATCTGTTTAATAATGCCCCTAGTCAGCATGGATGAAGAGTTGGGATCACGCTGCATCCTTGCAAAGCATCTTAAATCTTCGTCACCCCAAGATGTCATTATTGCAGTCAGGGAGTCACATACTTAACGCTGTCGCAGCAAAATCGAAATGAAACAGCATGTCCACATTTTAACTCTACTTTGTGAGGTTTGTTAAATACATACTCTTACTGTTTCATCATATCACAATAAATAATGAATGAGGGAAATATTTTAATCTTGTCAATACTGGGAATGTCTAAAAACAAGCAAAGTGTGTGTATGCATTTATGTGGATTTCTTATTTGATTTAAGCTAAGCGATACAGCTGTAACATGATTTGAAATATGCAATCAACGTAAACGAAGAAAAATATTTTGAATGCAGTATATAAACTGTTTTTTAGACATATTTTTAGGAAAAAAGAGAAAGATTATGATTGTCATACCATGTAACAATAATACTGCCACTGGAAATATATGCAGCAGCTTTATTTTCTGCCACGGTAAAGACAATCTTAAGTCTTGGTCATTTAAATCAAAGACATTCTCATCTCTTCCACGTAGCTGATTCTTCATGACATAACAAGAAATGAAGGGGAAAATAAAGCCTGAAATCTTGGTTTAGCATTGTATTCGAAAGGCTTAAAGAAAGTTCCAAAAGATGCTTCCCTGTTTTTAGTAATAAATAGTTATATACAAAATACAAAAGCCTTTTACTCTCCAAAATTAGTTTACTAATGGAGATATAATTATTTAAAGCTCTAGCTGAGCTGTACCAGTCTTGAATTAGAGATGCTTTAGGTTGGACTGTGTATTGTGCAGATTGCATTGTACCTTACTGCTTTATTGCTCCTGCATCCTGCAGTTTTACCTTTACCAGTCAGGGCCAAGCTGAAATGGAAAATGGTGGCTTTCTTTTTTGGGCTAAGAATAGAATGGTCAGTGAAAGGTTTCTCCCTCATTTTTCCACATGCAACTCAAAATAGATGTAGTAGACTGCAGAATAGACTTCTCCATGGTCTAAAGCATTTTCAGGGTCTGGTTCATTGTTTTTTGATATTGTTCTGTTCAGTGAGAGATTCTTGTACCAAGTGCTGGGGGCACCAGGTTCCTCAGGGTTGTTTTATGTCTCTCTCATTGGTAAAGTCAGTGAATCAGCCAGCCAAGGATTATTTCATCTGCACATCTGCCCATCTTTATTCTGATGGGACAGAGGCCCTGGTGCCATCTCTGGAGTAGCACAGGTTGGAGGAGGGAGAAGAGGAGCCTGGTGCAGCTGCACAAGCTGTTAAAGAGCCCCATTACACTTCACTGCCCTTGTTTGAGCTCCTGCCCGTGCTGCTGTACTGTGATCCTTAACACACTTGGGTAGGTTAGGAAGTGGCTTCTTTTGTGTGACTCTGAAAGAAAGGCCTCCCAGTAAGCAGAGGAAGGAGAATAAAATTAAATTCAAGAATCTTGGCCTAGTCTTGAAAGATAGAAAAGCACAAGAGGAAAAGAAGTTTTGGCTTTTAAGGCTAATTTTATCTCTTGTGAGGCCATCAAGTCAATGAGTAGAGGTGGCAACTGGAAGTTCTTGGGTTATATTACTTGCCACTGGATTACTGTGTGACTTTAGTAATGAAACATAAATGTTCTCTCTGTTCCCCAGTGGACATAATACCATTTACCTGTCTCAAAAATGCTTTGTAATTTAATTAACACTTGGAGTGCTCTTTGAGCTCCTTAGATAAAAGCAGGCAAAATGAGTCAATTGTTACAGAAATCCCAATTTATTCCCGTTTAAAAAAAATTACACTTTGTCTTGACTTTTTCAAACCTCAGATAATGTTTGATAGGAGTTTTGGGCTTTGTTCTTACTGGTCCTTGGAGTCACTTATTCTTAGTGATTTGCATAGGCACGGTGTAGGTATTACTTTTTTGTTCAACAGAGTATTTTGGTGGATCGTAAATTACCAGTCCCTGTGCTGGGAATCTGCTTCTGAGAGAAGCATACATTTTCAGAGAAGAGTTTGAGTTGTGCTAGACAAGTTCTTCATTATTCTTCAGTACATTCCTCTCATTGTTTTGGGGGAAAGATTTCTTAATTTTTGGTTGGGCACTGGATGTAATAGCTTGGTTTTTGTTTCATGAAGTTATGCTATATGTTACTGAGAGAGAAGTGTTGTAACTACAGCTCTTCCACGACCTTGTTTCATTACCACATCCTACCCTGGCCACATCACTGACCAGTGACCAATTCTTATGTAATCATTGCCTGGAAGTTCTCCCTGATCTCTGCCTTTGATTGAAATAATTGTACAGATGCTTCTGCTTTGTAAGACAGCTGAGATGTTGATTTTTGCACCTGTGCTGACTTCCAGTAAAGAAGTTTATTTTTCAGCAGGCAGAAACACTTGCAGCAGGTGAGCTGAAGCTCCATCCATCCATGCTTTTCATCTTGTGTTGGTAACAGCCAGGTCTTTCTCTCAAATCCTAAAGCCCATCTTGTTGCTCCTGGGTACCTAATTCATTCTCACACTTTTTCATGCATTCATGTGGGTTTTGCTGCCTACCCCTCACTCTTCTTTTCAGACTGTAGAAACAGCACATACATACCTGGATACAGCTGGGCTCAAAGTGAGGCTTTTGCAAAAAGTCTATGTTCATACATTTTCTCCCTTTTAATCTACTTTCTGCCACTGTCTTATTTTAACTGCTCAAAAGGAGTTTAAACACGCTCCTAGATAAGGAGATAATCTCAACAAGCATCTTACCACAAGCAAAAATGTGGCACACCTGTTTGCACACAGGCTTGATGAAACATCTCAAAGTTATGCTAAGCAAGTCTGCCATTCCCTTCTGGTATTAAAAGTGTCGTTATCTTGGAGTTCTAAGATGTACTCTTTGTGTAACAGCACATAATAAAACCTAGAAGTAAGTTTATATCTTTCTTATTCTTTCCTTCATCCTCTCCAGCAGTTGTTTCAGCAGAACCCTTCTGCTTTTGCTTTGATAATTTAAATAGACAGTCTCATGCAGTTGTGACAAGCAGGGCTGACTCTCAGCTCTTGTGGAAATCTGGCAAAGTCAGAGTAGCTCAAGTGATCTGCCACTGCTTTTCAAATATTTCAGAGTAATACAAGCTCCATTTATCAGAAACTGTTAATCTTTTTTGACTCTAGATCTGACTTTCCTTCTGTATAAACTTTACATTTATTTCACTTTTTAAAGCACGTTCTACCACAAAAGAACTGGAGAAAAGGTAGAGGGAGGTGCCTGTGGGGTTTATACCTCTGCCCATCTGTAGTGTTGGGTAGCAGGGCTGGGAGTGCAGCAAGGGTGCAGCAGCAGTGCGGGCACCTGTGCACATGTACAGCCCTTGCCAGGAGCAGCTTGTTTTAACAACAGGTGAAAGCGTGCAGCTCTAACAGTCTAAAGCAGAAGCTTCTCTGCCTTTCTCCCTCATGTCCTTTCCCTGGAACATTACATTTTTTACTGCAAGTGTGGCTGGATAAAAATAGAGCACATCTTAAGGCTCTTAATAGAGATCCCAAGTGTTGCTTTGAATGGACATTGTCCTGTGAGCTCAACAGTGGAGGAAAATTCTTATGTTCCTTTTCTTTCCTGTGGGTAACTGCACATTTCATAGCTGACCAAATATGCCAAGACTATGGAAAAAGAGAAAATGGCAAGATGACTATTTCCCCAAAACAGTAAACACACATTGCAGCCTGGCTTCTTGTTTGAGAATGCAAGATTTTACTTTTTGAATAACTACTGTATTTTAACAATAGGCATCAAGTGGTTGCTATGTGATACACAACAGTGTTTTTCATGAACTTTTGGCTGCTGAATAAGCCCAGCAAATATGGGTTCTTACCCTTTTAGTTTTCTGGGTCAATTCATTTTGCACAAAGGAGAGAATGATAATTTGAGTTGTAGGCAGAGAATGTTTTCTTCACATGGTAGGGAAGATGGAAGCTGTTTTTATTTGATTTCTTTTTAAATTAAAATTATAATTCTTTATAAAGTTACAAATAATTATCTTATTACTAAAGGCATCCCATAAGCATGTTAGAGTCTTTCTCTGTAAAATAATTGCTGATTGTCACTGCAAACTAAAAGTGAGGGAGAGTGAGGGGAAACAAATATATATACAATGTGTATGTGTGGAAGTTATTTTATTTTTTCAAAATGGTATTTGATTGCCTCAAAAGTAAAGACTTAGGCAAATGCTATTTGTTAGGTGGTGCTGGCTGATTATAGACCATATAGAGTTGTTTTCTGAACTGCTGTTGTCTAAATGCTCAGCCCTTTCCTGCTTATGTGTCAGAGAGGACAGTGTCTATCAGATTTAGTTGGCTTCCTGATGGGACACCACATTGAGGGTGCTTTTATGTTCTTATCTTCCCTTCTTCTGTTGTTGGAATCCCATGGAGCAGGATTTCTGCAAAGTGTGGAGCTGAAATCTGCGTGAGAGCAGGGGCTGGCACTCAGGAATGGGAGGGGAGGGGCAGGTGAGGGGGTGGAGGAGCAGGAGGATGTCAGCAGCTCCTGGGAGCACACAGAGGAGCAGCACCAGTGGCACCTGACAGGAGGGAGGAGGAGGAGGAGAGGCAGAGAGAAAGGAGAATGTTTGGGATAGGGGGGGAAGGGCATTCAAGTTACCCAATGGAAGGGAGAGAAATGATTTCTAGCTGTGCAAAGGTACATGGGAACATGTACCTGCCTCTAGTTTCTCAGTGCTGAAATACTAATTTAATTGTAATTAGCTCTGGAATAAGTACACTCACAGGGGCCTGTGCAGGAAGGTTTTGGCAGAAATAGATGGGCTTGGTTTGGAGGAGTGAAAGTTGGAAGAGTGTTGCTGAGGACAGCTCCATCGTGTAGAAAGACAAAGAGGATGGGTGGAAGGTTTATCATGCTCTTCTCTGAGGTGTTTCTAAGCCATGAGCTGTTCTGTCCTGGAGCAGATGTGGACAGGGCTTTGTCTAATCTTGGCCAAATTAATGGGACACAGAGTTTGTGACAGACTCACCAGGGCTCTGGAGGGCAGCTGGCTGAACCGTGGGAGTACTGCTGGCTGTGGCTGGTGCTACACTGGATTTGGTTTCTGAAGGAAAATACAGCTGTGATTACTCTTCCTTGTGCTGTCTGTGTATGACAGCATCCATCAGTGCTCATCCATCCACTCAAGTGTCACCATGAGACGTGTCTGAAAATGCCAAAGATGTACAAATTTCATCTGAGCACTGTGGCTGTTCATTCTCTAAGGCTCTTTTCTTAGCCCCTCACCACGTGCCAAAACACAGCTCTAGAGCAAGCTCCAGAAAGGCTCCAGTCAAAGCCATCTCTCCTCTCATCTGGACATAGCTTCAATCAATTCTCACAGTGGCTGTAGTTCTCCATTTGTGTAATTTACATAATTCCATTAGGTTGAATAAATTTACACAAATTTGTACCTTCTTCTGCTGGGGAGATTTGTGTTGGTTTTTACTGCTTTGGGATTTTTTGAGCATAGTCAAGTCCTGTCTGCATGCAGTCACTGTGGCAGATATCAGCCAGAAAAGCACCCATGTTTCACCTTAAAGATTTCCTTACTGAGAAGAATGAAGGAAGTTACAATACATCCCAGGTCACTGCATCCTGACAATGCTCAGGAAATTCTCATCTTCCCTCTGCGTTTTCCCAGTTGCCCTTCTCTTCTCTATTGCCTCTTTTTGGTTAAGTTCATTTCAAATTCAATTTTGAGGGAAATACCTTTTCTCTTTGGTCTCAGACACAGCAACACCCCTGCCCCACAGATGATAATAGGGATTGCTTACTCAAATAGAAAGAAAAATTCTTTTATGGATGACATTTTTATTTTATTTTATTAGATGTTCCATGTAAAGCATTTATCATTGGAATAATTTTCCCTCTCAAAGTCATATCAGACACAAAGCTGTCTTCAGGGCTATTTCTTCTAGTTCACTGGACAGCTGTTCTGCCTGAAAAGAAAGAAAAGATCATATATCAATCAAAGACTTCAGGAGAATCCTTATGTTCTTTATCTAATAGGAAAACCCTAACTGTGAATTCTTGATCTTCTGACTTCTGCTTTTTCAGTTTGAAGAACTGCACTGATATATTTTGCAAGACTATCTGTTGGGTTTATTTTTTTAATGTATCTTTTGTGTGTCGTTTTGATGCTAGGAGGGTGTTACAAACTCATCTGCACTGGTGACAGCCACATCATAAGCAAACAGTTTTCTTACCCCGGTGACTCGATTCATCCTCCTCTGAATGTCACTATGGGCAGAAATTAGTGCTGCTTAGCAGAAACAAGCTTCTCATCTCTGCTCTGCTGGTGCTCAACTACTGATTTCCAGTGGAAAAAGACTAAAGGGCTGAAAGGTGTGCCCAACCTGCAGTCTACTAACCTAGTACAGATGTCTGTATTTAGTCATCATTCTGGAGTTCTGTAACTCCTTTGCACTGACATAAGTAACGTGGAATAATTAAAAAAAAAAATTATTGCTAGTTATACAAGTACCCCAGTCTGTCATGCTAACTTAATGAAGATTCAAAGTACATTAGACTTCCTGTCCTTTAGAAAAATATTCAGAATACTTATACAATTTACTAAACATTGTGTATGTACAATTGCAGAATTGAGATTAGTGTGTGTCCTTTCATCTATGAGTGTGGGGTGAGACACAGAAGTGAACTTGGATGCTCCCTTTCAGCCTAGCACTGATCATCTTCCAGACTGGAAACCACATCCTGCAGGCAGGGATTCCTGGCTGTGTTAGGTTGTGAGCTGAGTGTCAGAGCATCTTTGCACTGCACAGGTACACTGGAACCAGCCTGGAGGCTGGCTTGGAGACACAGGAGCCCAAGGGAGCTATTAACCAAACTTGAACATTTTTGCACAAGGGAAAAAGAAAGGCAAACTCAGCTCCAAGAAGGTTTTTGTATGCACCTGATGGTGCCCTTTAAAGCAGTCTATTCCATGTTCATGCTATGTTGGCATTTGTTGGTATCTTCAGAGCCCACACAATGCCATGTGGGGCCCAGCAATACAAAGATTTGCAGTGTTTTGGTGTGTTTTGCTGAAAGAGCCCCTCTGTTCTCTCAGCCAGCAGACCTTGACTTTGGTAAGGCTTTGCAAGGGCTGTCTGGCCTGGATTCCTTTATGTAGGATTGCAAGCAAAATTAAGGCATGACGCAGCTAATTATGCAAGGGAAAAGAGGTATGAGAAAGGAAAGATGTGCCAGCATAATTGCTATAAATTCTTGTATTTACATATACTTAAAGTTGTCCTGATCCCAAATTTCCTGGAGCAAATGAATTTATTGATTTTAAGCAGATCTTGGATCATATGGCTTGCCACATTGGATCAGAATATTGGGCCATCAAGTGCCATTGATTATGACCAGGAGCAGAAGATTTAGAGCAAGAGGCAAGAAACCTGTGATCAGTCATTTTAGAATAAGCTCTCCTTAAGGATGCTGTAATTATAAGCAGGACTCATGGCCAGTGTGCAAACTGTGATAGCTCCAAACAAAGGGAAAACAATTGGGATGATTTAATTCGCTTTTGCTTTGAAATAATAAAAAAAAGAGATCAGTTTTATTTAATCAATAGACTCTAGGGTTTGATGTATGGATGAAAACTTACAATCAGTGGAATAATACTTCTGGTTAAGCACTTCTCATCAGGAACTTGTTTGACCTGTGAGCTGCTTCATTTTTTAAACTTAGATGTCTCTATTATAGAACTTCTAAAGATTGTTGCAGTGCCAGCATGAGGAGTGTGTGTGTGTCTGTGCTTTAATATGGATGCATCTTGTAGGAGAGGAGATAAACCTTTTTCTTTGTACACAGACACATACATGATTTATCAAACATATTGTATTACTCTGTCTTTACAGTAAAACATACAGTGGATGTGAATTACTCTATCTGTGAAGGATTAGAAACTCTGATGTTCTGTCTTGTATTCAAGAAGAGGATTACTCTGCAGATAACGTGCAGATAATTTACTTTTAGTGAGGCAGTGCAGTTTAAGGACCAAAAAATCAACTTTCTTGAGGCAAAAGGAGTAGGAATTGGTATTGAAAAATATAGGATAGTTGACCACTCATGGCAATTTCAAGAGAACATCCGAAATATATCATGATATATTTATTGAACAGTTGTCATTTCCATCTTCCTAAAATGGTCTTTTGATTAAAAAAGATTAAAAATATGTTGTAAATGCCGAGTACCTTGAAATTCACCAATTTTATTGCATGCATTGGCATGATTGGTATGATTACATGCCAACAGCTCATTTGAATATGAAACATCTGTACATTATTATTTAGGGATTTTTCATCTGTTGATTTTAGAAATGAGGATTTTATGAGTCCTTGCATGCATAATTGTGTGTTACTTATATACAGAAGCAGTCAGTAATGAAAGAATTGGCCAAAAGCATACTGTATATGGTTTTGTGATTAAGATAGGAAATGCAGTGTATGAAGAAATACAATATGCACTGCATTTGATTTTAGGTGTGGCAGCAGCAATTATGATTTCGTAACAGTGGAAGTAACATGACAGTTCAAAAGCACAGTGAGAAGATTATGCTTTCTTATACACAGCAGTGTAAATTCTTAAAATAACAATGTAATTTTTACATTTTTCACTGGAAATCAAGATAATCCAATTTAGAACAATTTATTCTCAACAGGTATGGTAAAAAAAAGATATATCATTCTGGAGCGTGGTATAATACATTAATTTTTATGAGTGAGTTATGAAGATGTACAACTCAGGACCTAGGATAAACATCATATTCCTTAATTAATCCATTACATTATGGCACATATGTGTCACTTTTATTACCCTAAAATGAAAAATGTTGGGGAAAGAAAAAAAGCCTGTTTTTTCTCTGTATTAGAAAACCTTTCTTATAAAATCATAAAAACATAAAATCTAATGCAGCAAACACTATTAATGAGTTAAACATCTAAATTCCTTGAAGACTTGTAAGATAAAGAGCCATCATCTTCTGGTAATTGTTCAAATACGTTCTTAGCTCAAATATATTAAAGCTTCTGCATGCTGTTTCTACGTGTTTAAATGAATCCAGACAACTTAAATTCCAGCTAGAGAATGCTGGTGAAGCTGGGATTGAGCAACAGTATAGGAACATAGTGAGAAATGAAGGAAAAAAAAAAATCTGTCTTTTTAATATCCCAAAATGCAGTGATGTAGATTTTTATAGATTCAGAAGCCACCCACAGAGATCTACAATGAACCTTTCTGTCATATGGATCTTATCCTAGCCAAGATTCTCCCTTCTGCCCCAGCCCAGATCTCCAGGAATCTGGCGAATATTTTTAATGGATAGGAAACTATCCATTAAATTTCTAGAAGAAGGGTGGCAAAATGTCCTCTCTGCCTGAGTGCTCTGGCCTCACCTTAAGAAGCTGTTCTCTTTGTGTCTGAGTATGATTGACTATCACATTTTAACCACAGAGATTTACTTACAGATTGGAATGAATATTAGACTTGTAATGATGAATATTTTGTATTTTCAGCAAAGGGTCAACGAGAGCATTGGTCACCCATTGATTAAAGAATTGGATCTCAGCACACTCCAGCCAGGTAAGTCACCCCAGCCTTGCAGCTCCCAGCACCTTTGGGAAGGTGGGTGCTTTTCTAAACAGCGGCCACTTCCAGGGCATGCCTGGGAACAGACACCAGATCTCCCTCAGTTCCTGGGCAGAGACTTCTCAATGCAGTTTATCTCTTTGGTTATCTAATGTGGGAGCTGTTTTCCCAAAATGTGGTGTTTCAGTTGTATCTAAGTGCTGGAGCTGGGTGCTGAAACAATAACTGCATCTTGTCTACTGCACTGCATTGGAACTTCTTGGTATCAAACCCATAGATTGTGAATGTCTGCTTTGTGTGCCCAAATGATCTTTTACATATCTGTGTGAATGCATTTTCACGTGATTTTACAATGCTGGGTTATCTGTCACTATTTGTCATTTCTAAAATCTGATACTAATAGAATTTAGTATTTGTCATTTTACATTAAAATAAGAAAAGACATAAGACAACACAAACCAAAACACTATTAATGAAAAAATCAAATTAGAGATTATTGTGCATTGAAGACACAAAATTTAATACAAATTAGCACAATACAAAGAAATATGTTTTTCTGCTATCTCACTATTAGAAGAATAGCTCTGCTTTTCTCCATATGTCTGTGTCACCAGGTTGTTATTTCTTTTGTTTAGTCATATAATAGAATGTGTTGAGACATATTATCCTCAACTTGTGTAACAGCCTACAAATACTGATTGCAGTTTGAGCTTGTTATGGAAAAGTATTGCCCTGTGGATTGAGAAAATGACCAACAGCGGACTATAATCTATGAAGCTGAGAGTAAAATTGCCAACTAGAGGTCATTTTTCAAACCAAGGGGCAATAGTTTTCTACTATAAACTGAATATTACAGTCAGTATATGTTTTATTAAACCATTTCAGAAACTTGGGAGCAGTTTCATTTAAACTTCTTGCTTGATGTGGCTCAGAGAACAGGCCCAGGGCAGCCCACAAAAGAGGCCTAGTGCAGTCTGTATAATAAATATTCTGTATACTCAGTAATTATGAAGGCTTTAGGGCCTTGATGGTGAATGGCCATATCCTGCCACCATTCTGAATCCTTAGCAGCAATTGAAGTCATTAAGATTTGTGTATAAAAATGAGTGCAGGCTGCTGTTTCTTACTGTAATACTGTGACAATCTAGAGCCCAACTATATAGAAAAGCCAATTATGGCTATTGCAATCTAAAAGATTAAAAGGAAAATGCCTTTTCCTCCTCCATATCCTCTTACTGTTTTTCTCCCCTACTGAAGTATGGAGATGATGGCACTCACACAGGGGTGATTGCCTTAGTCAGTAAGAGGATTTCCACTCTGGAATAACAGAAATGACAATAAACATGCATGGGGAAATTGAAGCCTTTAACCTCTCCTATAACACACCTTGCTTATCCATAGAGGGTTCTACCACCCTCTGCCTGGGAACAGAGGTGTTTTCTGCAGCCATTGCCTAGAGTGACTCTTAAATGTTAATATTTTTTCAGTACAAAACCCTCAGTGACCTTCAGGGTTTAAGGAGAGTGATGGGGAGTTCCAGCTTCTCTGCAAAAGTGGGGTGCAAAGAAGTATCAGGAGGACCCCAGTGGCTTGGGCAGAAGGAAGCCAAACAAAATATTTCACTTATTCCTTGAGAATCCTTGATAAAAATAATCATGTTTAGAGCTCCTTGTGGGACTTAGCTTCTTTTGTAAGCCTCAACATCAGTTTGTCTGCCTTGCAGGATTTCTGATTTTCTATTTTGGGGCAAAACTCAGAATCTGATCCTGGTTCTGTGGCATAACCATATCACAGATCAATACTACTATCTTGTTCACAGCACACATATTTAAATTCCTGCATGCCTAAGTTGGAAATTCACATGTCACAATCATGCCTGTAAATTGTGAGTTCCCATGACCATAATTGAAGATTTCTATCTGTATTTGCCAGATTATTGCATAGTTACAGGTATAGAATGGGCAAATTAGGAGCAAAATATGTTTTTCTACTTGGACTTTTTAAAAGCCAGACCTTACATCCATATGGGTGTATATATTATACAGACACAGACATAATTTTGAAATGGTCATAATTTTAAAGGTCTGCATAAAACTTCACCTCAGCAAGGTGATGGATTAGAGTAATAAAAAATGGAGCAGCAAAAGTCCTGTTGTACATCTAGTCCATCTTCTTGACATTACAGGATTGTTCCCTACAGGGTACTTGCTGATACTTTGTCTAGAGCAGGTTTAAACGTCCCAAGCAGTGAAGTTCCCACTAAAGTTTGACATATATAATTCAAAGGATATTTTTCTGACCCTCTATCTAAAATTGAACAGTTTACCATGATATGTTGGCAATAACTTCAGGGACCTGTCCTGTGTGCATCTCCTTGGTGCTTCCAGGCTTCCAAATATTTGCAGAAAATCTCCATAAATTACTTTGTATTGACCATGCCATTTTCTCTCATCCTCCACCTAACACTGTCACTGGGCAGATTGTGAGGGATTTAAAGACTGGGCCAAATGAAAATAATGCTATTAATTTAGTGCTGCATGTATTGCCTAATATACACACACTATATATACGATTATGCATCTAGTCTGTGTTCATTTCTAGGGGGATGTTGTTTAGAGGACTGTCTGATTGTATTGGGCTTCTGCAAACATATAATTAATCTCATTTTTAGCAATGCTTAGCTCCAAGCTGATGGTGTAGAAATATAGGGTTATTAGTTTCTAGAACATTTTTATTATGCACTTTCTATTTTGATTGACAACTATTAATATTTTAAAATGACAGAGCTAAAACTTATGCTGCCAGATAGCATCAAATGTAATGTATACTAAGTAAACAGAAGCATGTGAGCAGGATAATATTTATTGTATAGTTACACAACAATGTGTAAGAGACTAGAGGGAGAATTATTCTTCAAGAGGGATATTTGATATTTTACGCTCTTTAGAAATACAAACATAGGACTGAACTTTGTACCCCATTTCCTCAGGGTAGCATGCAGATTTTATCATCTATCCTGGATGGGTTGTTCTTGAAAGCTTCCATTCTTCACCTTCCTTTCTCTCAAGTTGTCTGTATAGAGATGAGGGGGAGAAGATCCTTCCAGGATGAATTTTATGGCTCTTCTGCTTTACCATTTCATGGTTTTTCTTGTAGCTCCAGCGGAAATTTCTGTTGAACCCTTTTCCTTGAGAGAAACTGTCCTTGAGAGCTTGACTGTGCCAGTCAGGTCCTGTTGGGGAAGAGGCAGAGTCAGAAGTGTTGTGCAGCAGGAGATTCACGAGGAGAAGGATTGTAGCCACTGTGCCCAAGTCAGGTTGCAATTTCTCATTTGGGAAAAAAAAATAGCCAAGCAAATAGTAATTTTGTCTTTAGAACAAAAGGAATAGTTACTATGAAGTATATGCAAATTTCCCATGTTTTTCTAGTGAATATTTAATACAAAGCAATTAGAAGCAGGATAAGAATTACATAGCTTTTAAAAACAACAAATGAAGAGGCTCCTATTTTCATGACACAACTCACCCATCGAAGATTATTTATTGAATTCACGTGAACAGGAAGGAGTTGGAATGTTCAGAACCTGGTTAAGAAGGTCATTCTTAGGTCTGTGTGCCCCAACTGCCCTGCTGCAGCCAGGCCTGGCTTTAGAAGGATGGTAGAGATGTGCATCTCCTGAAAACACATACAAACAACTCAAACAAAGTGAATGGAGATGTAAATTCTTGTGCTGTGTTAACAAGTAAATTGATAAAACTAGCATTAGTCAATAAGGAGGAAGACTTTAGGCTTTTTTTTTTTTTTTTGTAAAATAATTTCAGTTTGTGTCCTTAAGAGCAAAAATTAGCTCAGTTTTACAGAAGTTTGTCAGGCACAAAATATATTAGGCAGAAGTACCTGGTTTATCTTGTGTAGTGAAAGGAATAAAGCTATGTTAACCTTGTGTTCTATCTGTACTAATTTTTCCTAATTTAGATCTAGCTTGACTATTTCAGTGAAGTACCATGTGTACCTATCTTTAGCAGAAGAAACTCTAAGAGGCAACTCTTAAATTATTCTCAATTCAAATTTTTTATGAATGATGAAGAGTAACCACTTGTGTTTGTCCTTTGCCCACCACCAAAACAGGTAGCTGTAAAATGACAAGATAATATCATTAGACAGTTGGTTTTGACAAAAAAAGATTAACTGGAGAAGAGAAGGAGAGTCAGTGGGGTTGATATATTTCACATTTATTTACTGTCCGAGGTAAATGACTTTTTCCCCTCATTGAGACAAAAAGTATCCGTGTGTGAGGTGTTTTAATTTTTCCCTGAGTGTGCCTTTACATACCATGCCTGTCTCCTACTGGGGCTGCTGGGCAGCACTTTTAAACAGTTGCAGTTTCTAGCTGCAATTAAAATGAAGTTAAACACAAGATTATATATATATATAAAATACCTGATCACCCAGCGTTTATTATGAACTGTTTGATGAAGTTCTGCATTCATTCCTTAAATAGATCACATCATATTTTATTGTTGTTAAATTCTCTTTTGGATTACTACCTTCTCTTTTCTCTTAAGTTTACATGGTTGACTGCTGCAGCATTCATCCACTGTGCCTTCTGCACTTCCTTCAGCTTTTCCATTCCTTGCAAGTGGTTTTCCTCTTGGCTTGTGCTTGGCATCAGGTTGATGCCATTAGCAAAAATATCTTAAAATGTTTATTATGAATCTGGACTGGTGAGGGAATTGCAGGTGCTTGTGGAAGCACAGTTTGGGAAGAGTAGTTCCTGTCGATGAAGGCAATGTGTCATCGTGCCTGATGTACTTGTGAATTGTTATCAGTCCTGTTACCAATTTCTGTCTAATCCCTCCTTGTCCATCTGTGATGCTTATGGTTCATCTCTTCTGGGCATTAATATTCACGTTGCAGAATGATACATCTAATGAGCGACCCCACTTTGGGGGAACAGTGCCATGTTGTGATGGAATAAAGTGTCATGATGTCTTAGGTAAATAAGCCAATTGGTCTGGGAAGAGGAAAAAAACCTCATCTGGCAGGAAAAAAATAAGAGGAGAGGCTGTTGGTGTATGAATCCCACTGAAATGAGGGTAGTACCCAGCAGAATATACATGAAGAATTGTGCCATCACACGAGTAATCAAAGTGAGGATGGTTTGGATGCTGTAAAGTGCCTTTCAGGTAGGAATTTTGGATTTTGCAGCCATGGTTCCTGTAAACTTCCCTACTATACTCCAGCCCAGTGCAAACTGTAATGTTTTGTTCTGAGATTTGGGAAGAATTGCGTCAGAAATGTTACTCATAGGGGTCTTAACTGCAGCCTTAGATCACCAGGGTCAGGATTTCAATGCCAGCACTGTTCCCATCTGAGCATCTCCTTTGTCTCCTGTAATGTAAATCCTACCCTCAAATGCTTGTGTAGGGTTGGCACTGATATTCAATGGGAGCAAAGGCATCAGAGATCAGATGGAAAATATGTATATTCTGCATCTGTGTATTGTATGTGGCAGCCAGGCAAAGTGATGGAGCAACACTTTAAAATAAACAGGATCTTTATTATACAGTCAAGTGGGGAAAAAGTGGATGTTTCTATTTATCAGTTGGGGTTTTTTTTGTCTTGGGTGTTTCTATCTTTGACTGATACAAATATTTTGGAATCTAAACATATCTCTGCAATACTGTTGTGTCTTTGTTCTGGATTTCTTTCATCTTAACTTATCAACACAGTATATGAGCCATTTTATCCTACAGTGTGATCATCATCCTAGTGTGTATTTGCTCATTAATGTCAGGTTAAGATCTAAAGAAATACGAAAGTAGGAGTGAAATTTCTTTCTTTCCTTTTTTTTTTGTTTTGTTTGTACTAATCTTTTTATATTAATAATGATGGAAAAAGGAAAAACTGTGCTGTGGCTTTAGCTAAAGAAAATATATACACATTTTCCACAAGTGCTCTATTGCTTTCAGACTTGGGTTGTCTTAAATATTAGAACTCAAACATGATCTTAAAACAAAAAATGTGATCAAGTCTCTCTTTGGAGTGGGGACTAATTGGTTTGGTATTTAGAAATAATTGAAATATCCTAATAAAATATGCATTAGAAATAAATGTATGTGAAATGCACATTCTAATATTTATACTTTTTCACTGAATAGATTTTTTTTTACCCATATCCTTTGCATAAGTTCATGAACAGTTGGCAAGGTCTGTTTTTTTATACACCTGATGTATATAGTGAAGAAATTTTGAAAAGAGAAAGTACCAATGGAAAAATGTAAGAGCTAATAATTTTTTTAAATTGCTGTGGGTTGCTAATGGGACACACATTTGTTACACAAGCTGCCTTCTCTCTTTTCCTTTTTATTTTTCCCCCAAAATTTACCCTAAAAGTATTTTTAGACAGCTTTTTCATTTCTTAAAAAACATAGAAACAAAATTAAAACAGCTTTCTGATTTCCAGTTAAAAAACTGAAATTTTCTGGAAGGGTACAGACAGAAGAAGGGGAGTGGGCCAGGCAGGCCACAATTTACACATTGGGTGTATAATATAAGGTGTTGAAAATTCTCACAGCTGGAGCCTGCTCCTCTCCACTAGCTAGGCAGGAGGAGAATTGTTCTAATCTGGGCCATGTTGGCAGAAAGTGTCCCAGCAGCAGCTCTGAGTGAGTGGTTTGCAGAGGGAACCCACAGCAGAGTCCCATAGGGAGCGATGGGCGCCGATCCTGTGCTGACAACGAGGGTCAGAGGAGGTTTCCCAGCTGAGCAAAAGCCTCGAGAACTCCAAGTGAGTGGTTCCTTTTCTCTTGGGGAGCTCAGCTGCAGGCTGGGCGTGTTGGATGGACCAGGTTCCTGCAGAGCTGCTCCTCATGCCCCAGCCTCCACCTGAACCATCCAGCCCTTGACACTGCTGGTGTTTATTCCTCAAAATCCTTCTTCCCTTTTGTGGGGACACATCACCGCCCACAGCCTCATTAAAAAAAGCACTTAAGGATATGTTTTGTCTTGAAAGCTTTTAAATTTGATTGAGATGATTTCCAACATAAAATACATTTTCTGAAGTTTGCAGGGGCGGGTATGCAAATGTTTTGATAGAGTTGAAATGCCTGGTTTACATCTGATGATTTCAGATGGTTAGGCTATATTGTAATAAAGCACACTAAAACATAAATGACAGAATTTAAGAGCAGTGTTTTGACTTTCCCAAGGTAAACGTTTTCACATTGCAATGTCAGTTTTGGCCTGTTTTGGGTTGAAACCAAATTGTCAGCTGAAAGTTTCATTTTTTACAGATTTACCTATGCTAATGAGCTTAGCAGCTCTGGCTCTTTCCTATCAGTCCTTCCTGAGAATCACCCTGTCTGTCCCTACTTGTTGCTTTATTATTTTTCAGAGCTGTCAGTTTTCAGTCCTCTCCAGACTCCCTCCCCTGTAGCAGGAGGCACAGAGGTCTCTTTACTGCATTCAGAGCATGAGACACAAAGAAGCCCACAGTCTAGTTACTGAGCTAGGTTTATTGCAGTAAGTTGGCATTGTAGGGCACATTCTTCTCAACATCTTGAAGCTTTTAGCAAGTCTTTTCTCTTATTTGAAAACTGCCACAGTTTGGCTTCTGTTTATGAAGGAGTCACAGCCCTGCAACACTGATTTGTGCTTGCCTAACTCTGTTCTGGTGTGCTTTCAGTAGCATGGCAGTACTGTGTGAAACCTTGCAGCTTTATTTACTACATCAAGTTCAGCAGCAGGCAGTGCTTGAATTTGAGTAAAACTTGTGTCAGAAAACTAAAAGAAAAGGAGATAGAAGGCAATTTTTGAATACATTTCTGTACCCTCCTGTTTGTGTACATTTAAATTTATAATAATATTATTTAAATATTATAAATTATTATAATATAATGTGTTAAGGCTTGCAGGATTTCTCAGCTTTATGGATCAGAGGTCTTCTTTATTGACAGGCATTGTCAATGCAAATTTTTCCCAGATCACCCAAATACTTTATTTCAAGAGACTGGCCCTCCAACCTTGGCACTGATGCTAAAAATATCAATTTATACACTAATTAAGGTAGTACTGACTTTTAATGACAGTTTGTGTCTGTTTTTTTTAATGCATGTTAGTATATAAGACTAACTTTTTGTACAAACTCTCTGTGCTGTGTAATCTCTCTCCCTGGAAATAACACTTCTATTCTTCCCTTTTGAGAACAATTCTTTTTAAAAGATTGTTGGCATGTTCTTAACTTAGAAACAAAATCACCTTAATTGAAATGTTTAAAATCTATTTTCTGAGCCGTTCAGATCTCCCCAGAGTCTGTCAGGCTGCTGCAGTGTGCAGCAAGCCCTCTTTGTTCCAGTGGGGCCCTCTGGGCAGTGAGAGTGGTGTGGGAAATGCACTCTGAGAGGGTCTAAAATAGACAAGTGGGACTGTGCTCTTGCTTCCTCACTTCCAGTCAGCCCTGTGATGAGGAAAAATCAGAGCAATAACCTCAGAGTGGGAGCTGACACCTCTCCAGCCTCAGGCTCAGCACTGTGCGCTCTCCCAGAGAAGATCCCTGATGGCCTTTGGTGCCACCCAGCACCCTCTGCTCGTGGCCTTGGCTGGGGACTTGGGTGTATCTTGAGTTTTGGGAAGCTGGGCAGGCTCAGCAAGGCTGTGGAACCTCCTGAGCATGTGGCAAACCCAAGCTGGGCATCCAGGAAAGGAAAGGGATTTCTCTGGGGTGGCCCAGGTTGGGAAGAGCTTTGGGCAGCACCCTGTGCAACAACAGAGATGGTGATTTTGGGGCATCTTGTGGAGCTGGATGTGAAGGGAACCACCTCATGTTTGAAAACAGCAGTAAGGCCCACTGAGGGGATTCACAGATGAGGCTTTTCAGTCTTTTAAAGTTAATGCAGAGGAGGAAAAAAGGAAGGTAAAGATTCTTCTCATTGCCCTGCTCAGCTTGAGAAACCAGTAA
>NC_088181.1:14788916-14811416 GCF_028769735.1 Zonotrichia leucophrys gambelii
AAATTCTTTAACAGTTTTGAAGAAGCTATTACAGTTTATTGTGTCAGTCACACCTGCCTTTTTAGTCTGTGGCCTCCCTGTGTGCTTGTGCCACTGGCACAGGCCCTGGAAATGAGGGTGCCCAGGAGAAGCACATGGGGTAGAAAAGGGCTGAGCAGCAAAACAGTCACAGACTGATTCTGGATTTGGAAAATCTGAATTTTAAAATCATCCCAACTGAAGTTCAGAGCAGTGTAGCTTCAGGGCTCTTGTTCAGCCTGTTAAGAGCCCAAATTTCATTAAATCCTCTCTCTAAGATTTAGCTTTTTACAAAACTTGAAAGTGCATGCTGGGGTTGGATTACAGCCCATCTGTAGTAGTCTCTGCCATGGGATTTGTAAAGCTGTGATTTGCAAGGCCATGACTGGCAAAGCTCTAAATTCTGACCTTAAAATCAGCACCACAGAGCTGAGGAAAATGTGCAGTCTCAGTTGATGCCACAGATAAATTCCACACTGAAAATTTATATGAATTTACAATCAGGTTGCAGTGACTGGTGAGTTTCCTTTTATATTTTACTATGAAATTGCTGCAGGAGTGAATGGTTGGGATGTAAAATGGTGTGTGACCATGTGAATGTTCCAACCCAGCAGTGAGGCTCTAAGGCTGCTCACCAGGGAAAGGAGAGATCATTTAGAGCTGTGGAAAGGGCAGGTGTCCACCACTGAGAAAAGAGTGGCTCCTTTTTGGATAAAGACAGATGAGCAGGGGTGTGTTCATCAGGCAGTGCCTAGAGCAACGCTGCTCCAAAATTCTGGGCCAAGGAGAATGTGATGTAACTTGTGATGTAAAGCTTTTGGCAAAATGAGACTTGGTCCTTACCTGCTGTTGTAAATAACGTCAGAGAAAGAGGCTGTGTTACTGCTCAGTAATTTCTGAGCTTTGCCAAGGGGGATTTTGAACACCAAGGCTGGTGAGAACCGTGGCTTGCCAATGGACTGCTTGCTCTGGCACTGTGGACAGAGGCTGGGAAAGCAGCAGATGTTTTTGCCCACGTGTGAAAGCATGGCCCTCCTGACTGAGAGGGAGGTGGCAGTGCCTTGGGGCATGCTTTCTGTGAAGTCACATGCAAATTTATCCTTCCTGAGAGTGGGGTACTGTAAGCTTTCTTAGTGGCTCAGTGGCCCAATAGCTTGCTAGAGAAACCCTTTTGTTGCAGTAAAATACATATTGTTCTTACACTTAAAAAAAAAAAAAAGCATTTTTGAGATGTTGCAATGTAATATAAGGTCCAAAAAATGATTAACAAAATGTGCTTTGCCTCTTTTTCAGTGATATGTAAAAGTGTGGAATAATTTCTTAAGGGACAGTCAATATGCTTAATGTATTTTGATTTTATCAGATAAGATGGCTTTTTTTTTTTTTAGGGAAGTCACCATTTGCAGAACAGTGGAGGAGCCTGTAAGAATGGCCTTATTTAAAATAAATCAACTTCTAGGGAACATGTTGGTAGCCCAGCTTTGGTTCTAGCTATTGACTGAACACCATTCTGCAGTTATATGGCCATTTAGGCTTTCTCTGATAAGCAGGCTAATGTGAATAACATTTTAATACAAAATAGAAAAAGAGAGCGCATTTTCTTCATGAATTAACTCTGACTTGGCAATTGTACTTATTAAAAAAAAAGAGGTCTATAAGTAAAACACTTAACACTGAACTCTAAAAACCATTACCCTGCTCCTTAAAGAAGTCCTGTTCCCATGAAGTTGCATGTGCTAAAGGTGTTTGAACACAAGCATAACCTTAGAGTAAGACAAAAATGTAAAACATCTGCTTCAAAAGGGGATCCATGCACTCTAAGGTGATTCAGTGGAACTCAGATTTCTAAATCTTTGGCTTAGAGATATGAAATTCTAAAGGCACCCAGATGCCTTGGGCAGGTGACTGTCCTTGTAAATGCAGGTAATTCCATATGTGCCCAGGACTAACACCTCCTCCTGCTCATGTCCAGAGCTTCCTGGTGTGAGTAATGGACCTCAGGGCTGAATGCAGGATTTGGGAGCTCAGCCAGATGCATAATAAATATTGCAAGACTCTGGTCTTACATGAGTGCTGTATTGGATGTAGGTAGAAGTGCTTTGTTTAATCAGGACTGTGGCACTCTAGGAAATTCTGGAGTGATCATATCTGTAATTCATTTTGCTTCTGTTCAGCATTTGTGAGTCCTGTATATTAGCCAATTGTGAAATATTTGGAAAACACATCATTGAAAGTAAGATTTCACATTTGTATTTTCCCCTAAGTGTATTTAACTGTTAATGAAAGCCATGGGACTGAAAGCTGTTGAGACAGAAATCTTATTCAGGAGACTGGAGCTGTAGTGCTCTCTGACTCATTTGATCCTCCCATGTCTCCTTTGGGATTCAACCGTTTTTAAAAGGAATTACAGATAGCAGTAGAAGAATAGCTTTGTCACTGACTATTCATTCCATGGTGTTTCAACATAGGGCACAGATTAATGTAATTTATTGTGCTGAATTTTGTTTTCTGGACATCTGTTCAATATACCCCAACTCCTCCTCTAAAAGACTCTGAGGAGCCATCATTTGGTAGCAGCTAGAAACCATTGGGCTGGATATTCACTGGTGACTTGGAGGTATAACTCTTTATGCATTGGATCTCCAGTGCCCTGAGCTATCCAATTGTCTGTGTCAAATAACCCCAATGTGCCTTGTGTCAAATATTACTGATGTCACTATTGACATTGTGTCAGAAAATGTCATACCTAATGTCTGTCACTGAAGAATGGTGGCAGAGTCAAAATTTGACAAAAAACACTTAAGGAAAGATAATGGATGTAATGTGGATCTTTCTCGTTCCCTAACAGGGAAACAAGAAAATTGTGAGTGTCTGTTCAAATTTTCTTATGCTGGGCACATTGTATGTTGTACATTTCTAGCTGCAGAGATTTTAGATTTGAACTTCTTAAAAATACTGGTAAACAGGGGAAGTTATTGAAAACAAACTCAAAATGACCCTAGTTAGCAGGCACAGCTGCAGCTGGTGACCAGCTCCAGGTTGGTCCAAGGCAGGAGATGGCTTCAAATCCACAAGTGCAGTGAGGCCAGAGACACTGGGCCATGAGAATCACAGAGGAGAAAACAGATTTGGTGACGCTCATTACACTTCCCTATATTGTCTATATAATTTGTATTATTTTAAAGTGTTAAAGCTTTTTAAAATTTGAACTTAATGATCATGTCTTAAGTGATATTGGTTTTGAGAGAAGGTGTTATTCCTATGGTCACTTTCCTTAAACTTTTCTAAATGGCTTGATGAGGCTGATTCCTCTGAATCTTTAAAGTTCTAAAACTTTAAGGGTAGGATCTATTTCCTGGGTGGAGGTAGCCAAAAAAGAAAACTTAAAATTGTGTCCAAAGAGAGACAGTTTTCAAGCTCTTTTGCTTATGGGAGTTATGGGATAATTTAAAATACCCTGATGCTGATTTGTAGATTTTTAGGGTTTTTTTAGGAGTTGAATATTTTGGTTTTAATTAGTAGTATCTCTTGTGTCTGTCTGGCTCATGGAATCAAGGTCTGCATCCCTTCAGAGGCAGCATCAGGGAGTTCTGCTGTTCTCAGATTGGACTGTGAGCAGCAGCATCTGGCAAGAGTTTGGCTTTGAGCAGACAACTATAGTTATTCGAAACTACTCCTGTTAAGTAGTAGTAGTAATAAAAATAAAATTATAGTGGACTGTAAAGCAACATTCTACTCTGCCCCTAAGCAACTGCCTTCAGTTTTCTGAAGCAGATGCCTCGTGTTGCCCTGAAAGCCTCTGGGCTCGTGTGAAGGAATGTCTGCCTGTGCTGCCCAGGCAGTTGGTGTCATTTGTTAGAGCCACGAGGTCAAATCTTGCCGAGCAGTAAAGAAATGCTGAGAGACAGAGCTTGATGTAGCCATCAGAAGGCTGACATGTCACGAGCTGCTTTGGTTTTGCAGAGCTTTTCAGGGAGGGAAGGAGTGGGATGCAGACAGTAAACATCCTAATGTCTGGGTCAACACACAGAATCAAACACTGCTGGGCTGCTCTGTGTGTGAGTTCCTGCCCTGTGCCCCACCTGAGCTGGCTGCTGCTCACAACCCCAGGGCACTGGCATGGTGAATTACCTGCTGCTGGAGTCATGTGTGGGTGCTAAGACACATAATTATTATTTTTTTAAGAGCTCTGAATTTTGAATCCATACTAAAATTATGTTTCTGAAACATCTTTGCCTAAAACAAAATAAAATAAAGAAAATACAGTGCTCTCAGATCACGAATAAAAGCTGGGCTGCAGGAAGAGTAAAATCCTTCAGTACAAATACTCAGGAAGGTAACAAGAACATAGAGGCAAAGCATTTGCCTAATTATCAGCATAACTGGATGTAACAAACAAGGAATAAATCACTTTTTTGCCTTCATTATGTTAAATTAAAAAATCCAGTCTTGGGCATTTTGCCTCTGAAATATACAGTATTTTCAACTTCAGAGCTGCCAACATTTCTCAAATAAGTGAAATGGCTCAGGTGATATTTAAGATGATTCGGTGTGATGATGAATAGCTCATTTACCATCTTACATTTAAACTCAGATCACACTGAAATGTGTGTTTGAAAGTCTGGATGAGTACATCTGGACTCACAGGCAGGTTGTCTTCAAAAAAGCAAACAAGAATCTTCCAAAGTTTTTATGGGAGCTTTCATTATACAGATCCTGTCCCTGAAAGACTCCTTCCCACTTACAGCCCTTCATTGCTATGAATGTCCCCTGGTCCCTTATCACAAGAGACCTCATCTGTTAGGGCCTTAAAACAGGTTTATTTTGAATTAATAAGCAACATAGGAACTTTTCCTGATGCAGTCTTGACATCAAAAGTGATAAGCAGAGGAAACAAAGGTTAGTGCTCAGCTCTACCTCTGTAGATCTTGGTTCCAATCTGAGTAGTGGGATGGAACTAAAACGAAAGAGTTTTCATCCTTTACAAATTCCATCCTTTACCAATTCCATTAAAAAGTTTTGTTTCGATGGCCAAAATTGCTAAAGCTGTTCTGTTTGAATAAATAATATGTACTTTGAGATTCCTGGACTCTTTTCCTTTTGACTTTCAGATGCAATGATGAAGTTGTAGGCTAAATGCTTTCTTCAATTAAAAAGGGAAAAGGACAACAAAAGGGTAACTCCAGCAGGAGTGGGTGAATAACTGTGCTCTACCAGAATAACTGAGCCTGATGTTCAGGATATTTACTTATCATGTGTGAAGTTAAATCCCTGAACTACCTTTTCAGAGCCAGGCATGAATGTAAGGCTCTCCCATTCAAGAGGAATTTCTTTATTTCATCCCCCTACAAGGTTCCTGTGGGTCCTTTGTTTTCCTTTTTTTTTTTTTCCCCTGACCACTACTTTTATGAAATCCTGGTAATGCTTATTTGTAGGGCCTGCTGCATCTGCCTGCTCTCTGTAGCAAAGGCATGAATTCTGAATTTGTAGTAATTCTAAAAACATTAATTCCCATAAAAATAGTTAATAGCCGGACTTCATGTTTGACAAAACACTTAACATGGTCAACTAAGATGGTTAAGTTTGTTTAATACACAAATATAGTATGTTTTTATCCATTTAGTTTAAAATTCTCTTCCTCCTATTTAGTAGTTTGCTAATGAGAATACCTGTATAACAGTACTACTTTAATGGTATTTACTAACATAAATATTTGCTTTCTAGAAGCAATGTTACACAAAATTCCTCAACTGCAGTCTAAGCAACTGCTGGAATGTTTGAGGTAAGAAACCTGACCTTTGGGGAGGATCAACATCAGGAAAACAGAGTTTCCACTGTTTGTGACTTGTGTCCATAGTGAAGGGGCTTGGAATGGCAGGAAGGTGACTGACACTGGCTGTGTCACTGCTGAACCCCAAAGGAAAGGTCTTGTCCTTATAATGATATTGGTAACATTTTGTATGAATTTCAGCATATCATTGTACACTCAAAACAGTCAGTTTGTCAAGGTCCTTTGGTAACAGATAAAGGAAAATGAATAGAGACATTAATTTATACTAATGTTAGCAATTGCAAAAATCTGTATGGAAAAGAAGAATTTTGACTCAGCTGCTGCTGAAATTACATTAGCTGGAGCTTAAAGCAGAACAAGAAGTCTTCTTTGAGGCATCCTCTTTTCCACATACATTCTGCTCCTTCTCCCTCAAACCATGTAGCTGCCAGCCATTATTGTCAAGTGCTGTATTCCCCGTGCCCCATAACGTGTGGGGGCCAGTTGGAGCTGCAGTGACAGCAGGCAGGGCAGCTCTGCTGGGGGCACAGCCAGCCAGGGATGGACACGGGAAGGGTGAGGTTTCTCCAGCCCTTTCTCCTCTGGAGGCCTGTCCAGGTGGTGGGTGAACATACAGGCGCTTTCTAAAACACTCCCACAGGTTTATTCTTGGAAATGCAGGAGTTTTGTGTATTCAGGTGAGTGTTGACGTGAGACTTGGGCAGGAACACTCAGCTGGTAACATTTTTCCAGGGTGGGCTTGCAGTTGAGATCAGGAATGGAGATACACTTTATTCATGATGCCACTTCTCTTACTCTATTATTTTTTTAAGGATTTCTTTGCAAAGGGTCTTCTACTCTTTTTTTCTCCTTCCTTAGCAAAGTACTCCTACTTAGCTTATTTATTTTTCAGCTTTAAAACATCAGCATTTTATAGATCTGAATTTCACAATGTGAGGATGATTGCTACGTACAATTTGCAAAATTGTGATTAACCAGCCCCTGTTTCGAGTCAGTTCTCCCTAATTCACAAAAGGCTTCCAAGAATAGTCTGCACAAAATTCAGTGTGCAAATTGTAGGGCAGATTTTTAGAGGGCAGTTTAAAGAATGAAGTCCTAAGGGTTTTATCTATATTTATATCTCTTGTTAAACCAAACTCTTATGTAAATGTTACAATCTGTAAATAACAAGCTGAGCCGCTTTCTTAAAGGAAAGATTGCATCCACATTTTTTGAGATTTGGCAAAATTATTAACTTGCACAATAGACTAATATACAAGTATATTTGGAAGCAACTAACGCTAGCCTGTGTCTTCATCTGTATTTTATGGATATTTAAAGGTTTAAGAATACCTAGACCTTTCATTTTCCTGTAAAAATTGTCTCAGATTGAAAAACACTGCCCTTAGTGATGGCTTGGAAAAAATGGAGATAGCTTTTGTATACTTTTACTTTTTATAGCCATTAATGTTGTAGTAAATCTTGTATTATTGTATACAGTCTAGATTATTCTTCATTCTTTTGCCTTTGGACAGGAAAGAAATTACTGGCTTCCATCAGTGTTATTGGCAATCCCCATATTCTGACATCTGTTCCTTTCTAAACATTTTACCAACCTTGATGAAATGTAGTTTAGTGTTAGAAGCTGACTTGAAGAAGAAATTGGATGATAAAAAAATAACATTGATTAAACACAGAAGTAATTTACCAATGACTATCAATATTTTGATGGCCATTGCAGTTTATTGCAGAAAAGCTAGACATCTTATAGTAATTTTAATCATATATAAATCTTTGAATTAAACTGCATAAATGAATTCTCATTTTTTAAACAGAAGGATGAGAGACTGATCTTAGTCAATTTTAATCAAACTCTTTGAGCTGTAGTCCTGAGAATGTTTGGGACATATTTTACAGATGCTGTGCAATGCACAACTCCCCAAATTAAAATCTCAATATTTTCTAATACCCGGTGGAGATGTCATTCCTGATGTTGTCCTTTTCATGGAGCAACATTGGGATTTGCCCACTCTTGACCAGATGCTGGAGTGAGGGGCTGTCCAAGGGGCCTCCAATAGCAAGGGTGGTGGGTGTCTGCTAAAGCACCAGCTTTACTCACACCCCTTTTTATTAACTGTGCTTCATTAAAGTAAAGCAGAGAAATACAAGAGAAGTGAATATTCCCTCTCAGGAGCCAAGCACAGAGCAATTATGGTGTGTCTTCCCCCACTCCATGGGGTGGCGAGCTGCAAGAGGAGCCTTGTGAGAGGCTGTTGAGGGCTGGGGCAAAAGCAGGGGTGAGTGTTTCATTTCCAAGGATTGGAACAAGTTAATTACTCAGTGAAGGAGGAGGTATGAACAATATCTTCTTGGCAAGGGAAGTATGTGGGAAATAAATTGAAAAGGGCTACTACGGAGTGTGTGTTCTGATATTGTGAGAGGTAGATGTACAAGAGGATGGGAAGGTGTGATTAGATATTTTCAGAAGCACTTAGCAACAGTCTCAGTGGAGCTGTTGAGATTCATGGGATTTACTGTGGCCTAGTAATATTTGGGAGCAGAGTTTGGGCCATGATAAACTACAAGCCCCATGCCCTGTGCATGGATCCTCCCTGCAAGGCTCTCAGTGAAGCTGTAATGCTTCAGAACGGGGAGGAAGGCACATTTCTGCAGCTCTGTGTGTATCTGTGGACCTGTATCAAAATGAAATTGCAAATCTTGAGGAATTCACTTCATTGTATCAAGATTTTCAAAGGTGGAATTACTCCTCTAGAAAAAGGGTCTTGGAGGACTCCCAGGCTAGTTTTTGATTCCCTTACTTTTGAGAGAAACTTGAACCGTGGAAGGTTCAAGGTAGTTTCTAGGCTGTTTGAAATGGAGGGGATTTGAGTGATTTGTTTTCTCCATTTTACAGAAAATTTTAATTTGAAGAAAATTTTTTCTAACATACCTCCTTTAGAGGATTCACATTTATTATCAAAACAGTTTTCCTTTAATTCCCAAAAGTCATGTATGGTAGGAGTAACTGAGGAGTCTAAGTTAAAGGGGTGTATAAAGTGATAATTTTTGGGTTCTAGTACTCTGTGCTAACCGTAAAAACAATTCTTATGTTTCAGCCAGAGACCTCTCAGCATGTTCTATAAGTTCTTTCAAAGATGAATGAATTCTCACAGTTCCTTGCTGAGGATATTTAGTAGAGAAACTAAACATTATAGACAAAATGTCACTTTTTGAAAGTGCATTGTTTTTCTTACAACTGATTTTTTCTTCTTTTGAAATCAGGTTGGATTCAATTGTGCTTATACATATACCTACCAGGAGTGGAGTCTGGTGGTCAGGAGACTGTTCTGGGAAATGGGATGACTCAGGTTCTGATTCAGGTCATTCCTGAACTCAAGTGTCTCAGAGTTAACATATAAAAACAAAAATAAAACAATTTCTGAATAAGGCAAAGGAACAGGACTTGGTTCTTCCCTGCTGTAGTGTGTTCCTGTAACCACCAGGAGACGGAGATCTTCACTCTGTCTTCTTCCAACAAACTAAAGTCAACATCTAAAAATTATTTTCATACAGCTCTGCAAGACAAACTTTTTGAATACATTAAAAAAATCTACTAAATTCCCACCAAAAAAAAAAAAAATAGAGAGACATGAAAGAACATTGCCGTTGTGTGGTCACATTCAGTAACTCCTGTTCAAGGAGGGGAAGGCTCAGTTGTTTGCCCGGTGTCCCACAGCTCAGCAGCAGGAGCCTGAGGCTGGCCCCGAGTGCCGCCTACCCAGGGCCGTGTTCAGGCTGGGGGTGCCTGCCCTCCTGTCACACACACAGGGCCTGGTGGCCCTCCCCTACCCTCTCCCAGGCTCCCTTTAACATATGGCCTCAAAGCTGTTGACGTTCACCTGCTCAGATATCTGTACAAACTACTGGTAGGAACTACATAAATATCTAACAGATGCACGCGCTCACCCTGGGATTAATGCATTCTGCACTCGGACCCGTCAGCATCACACCCCTTCACAAAGGCATTTTATTTTTTCACTTGCTCATGTGGTGTACACCTGTGACATGCTGGCAATGCACTTGCTTGCAGTGAGAGAGCCCCTTAGGTTCAAAGCTATCCTTATATCTTTGTTCCTTTATGCGTGAACCTTTTGAGGTTTTCTCTTAGTGTTCAAAAGGCTTGAGCGTGGCATTACATCTTTAAAACCTCTCCTGACCCTTTTTTGAATATGCTGAATATAAAAGCAGAAACAAAGCAAGGAGAACTAGATAAATAGATGCAGGGAGACATCATAAGAAAAAAAAAAAGAGCTCCTGAGCCTGCCAATATTACTTCATGCTTTTTATTGCAAACCTGTAAACTAACAATAGCCCACCACCTCACACAGCTGGGTGTGTGAATTGAAGGTGTGCTGAATGTGTGGGCTTTCCAAATGTAGCACAATAACAGCAACACCTGTGCTAAACCACTTTGCATTGATTTTATTTTTTTTACAATATTTGCAGTCCTTCTCTTTTTAGAAGTCTGTATAGGGGGGAAAAAGAGGACTTGCCAGGTTTAGTTTCAGTTTTAAGACTTATGTCTCGAGGTTTGATGGACCTGTTAGAAAACTATGTGGATTTACATGTACAAAACCAAATGTAGGACTGAGTCTTAAAACAGAGGAAAAATTGTTTTTCTCGTGGATCCAGCTTGGCTAATGTACATTGGCTTTGGCTAAAAGGCTCCTTGAAGCCCAGTCCTAGTTTGCTTGGTTGGTTAGTTGATTTTCAATTTTTTTAACTAAGCAGCCAGTGTTTCAATAGACAGTTAAAGCAATAAAATGGTTAAGAAAAATACTAATAGTCTGTAAGTGTATATCTTAAGGCACAACACTGATTTAAAATTATTAATATTCAATAATTCATGGTTGTTTAATGAAATGACATATCAAATCAGAAAAAGTAGAAGTGAGAAATTTCTGTAACTTAATTCTCATCACTGCAGAGCCATGTAGTTACTATCACTGCTATTATTATCAGGTAACATAGATTTGGCTTAGTGTTATGTTTAATGTTAAATTTCAGGCATAGAAACAAGATGCTTTTCACTGCCAAAATATTCACTGTAACATTCTGGGCTACGAATCTGAGAATGATAAAGATGGGCACCATTGTTAAAGTCTAAGCATACCTTTTTGGTCACTTTGTCAGCAGTATAAATGGGTCCAAGGGTTGCTCACAGGGCTAGTTAACCTTTTCTCCTTTAACAGCAGCTGAATTTGAGGTTCTTTTTCACCTAAGTACCTACCAATTTATGTCCGTAATTCCTATTAATTCTGAGTCGCTCTTTCTTACACTGTTGTTACTTGAAATGGAAAATATTGGTTACAGTCCAAGAGAAAAATTTATAGCCTGTCATTGTAGCCTTGTGCTATTTCAATATCCTAATACAAATGCATTCTCTCTTTGTGATAAGTGTATTTTTCCTTTTACTTTCTCATGCGATGTTCAGACCCTTTCCAGACTTACTTTGTCTCTGTGATCCTAGAGATTATAAATGCTCAAGGAGCCTTTAAAGATATTTGTTACCCTTTGAAACAAGGGAAGCAGACTCTCTTGTTCTCTGTCACACTCAGGCTAGGGCTGCAGAAGGCAATTTTTATCTTGTATAACTAAAAGTTGGGGCTTGTGGTACTTTCCTGTTAGGTCACCTTATAAGCTTGTGGATGTTTTCTTACATTTTCTATGGGAAACAGAGCATCCTCCAGTGTTAAGGAAGATAGAGAAAGTTTTCTGGGCCCAATCAAATTCCTGTTGATGTGTTTAGTGAGACAGAGATGGGGCTAAGGAACACAGAAGTGCTGCTTGTTTTAGAAGTGAGAAGGAGACCCACTGGAAAAAAATTTCTTTCCAGTAATCAAGGGAAGATGGGAGTCTCACAGCAGTAATGTGGACTCCTCTAATTACCACTTCCAAGTTATTAGCATCTGGAGCCCTTTTTCCCTTTCCTATCTAGCAATTATGGAGTGGGATAGATTAGTGTGTTGCAGAGGATGTAGAGTGGACTAAGTTTCTCTCTGTCGGCACTTGGTTGTTTGCTGAAATTGATACTTTTAGCTGAAGTCCGGGCTTTTTACCTGCCCTTGATCCCAGGCTGTTCTCTTCATAGATAATGTATATTCAAGGACCATGCAAATTGTTTATTTACTTCTCTGCCCCCTGCCCCCACCAGAGAAAAAAAACACATCTTAAAAAGCCAAAGCAAACCAGTCAGACACATGTTTTGCACATGAAGAATCACGACTATAGTAAAATGGGATCCATATGTGTGTTTTGGATATGATCATCAATGCTGCGTTTAGTTTTGCCCACATGCCAGGGTGTATAGGCTGCTGCTGAAAGCTCAGAATTTTCTTGCTAAATCACACACAAAATTTGAACTTGAGGTTGCATTAATGTCATAAGTTCATAGTTTTCTGTTGTTTCTTTCCCCATGTATAGTGTCCTTTGTTTATAACTCAAATCCTCTCAAGATTAAACTTTAAAAAGACTCTGTGATTTAATGGACTTAGGATCAGATTCTAACCTCCAGTGTGGAACAAGCCTGACTATAGCACTCAATAGCAATAAAGGATTGTTTGCAGTTGTGAAGCAATGCCCGCCATTATTCAGAAAAAAGATGCTGGGACTAATTTTTGCATGGATGAAATATTCAGATGAATGTTAAAGACTGTGCAACAATAGATGGTGACATACACAAACGGTAAAAGAGAAATTACTATCATTCCAACATAACACTGCACTAATTTTTTCTTTTCCCCACAACCATAAATATCTTCACTTCAAGTTAGCATATTTCTTTATGTGAAGTCTTTTTCTATCTTGTACATATGTCCTGCAGAAGGATCTGGAGAGAGTGAAAAACTGTCCTGCTTGAAACTGTTTGCAGTTTGAAAATTTATAAAGATAATTGACTTTTCAGTTCATCTTCCAAGTTTTGGACTTGTTCATGTGTATACATTAATTTTATTCCTTCCTTGCACTTTCCTCCAAATAAGGGCTATCTTGCAAGTTTAAGGTCAGATCTTTGCTGTTGCTCAGGTACTTTGCACTCCTCTGGTAGTGGAAAACATCTGTGACATCCCTGGCCTCCAGAGGATTAGAAATGCCTTCTCTAGACACTCCTCAGCAAGTGGCAGCAGTAGCCACAGTACCCCATCCCATTTTTCCCTCTGAGGACATGCCTGGGGCAGAGGGAACAACCTGTGACTCTGTGATTAGTTCCTGCTCTGGCTAAACACCATGAATTGACCAGGGAGCAGTTCTGAAGCTTGTTCTACTGCACGCCAAGTTGTTAGTGGGGAATCTGAAAATTATTTTGGAGACCAGTGCTATCACATCTCAGTTATTTTCAGGAGATAGGAAATGAGGTTCAGATTTTAAATATGGAAATATCCTTCCTGTTTCGGCACAGAGTTTAGATGTTTTGGGGCACTAAGGCTGTGTAATATAAACAAACCAAATTTAAAAGTAAGTAATGCTCCAAGCAAAAGAGGTTTCAGGAGGGGAGAGATGTCTTTGTGGAATTCATTTTCTTGATTCTCTATCCTTGTCATCATGGTCTTGATCCTGAAATATATAGCAAGCTGCCTGCTACTAGCACTTTGTTATATAGTAACTTTGCAACCTTCCTTCTGGGGTTAGGTGATCAATTACTTTGTACAGAAAACAGGGTGTTATTTCAAAAGCTGTGTTTTATTTTGTTTTATAATTATCTCCACATCAGTCTTCAATCTGGAGTCTTGAATTGGCCACATATGCACACTGACTTGCATGTAAAAGAGCTGTGACAGCAGACATGTGATGCTTCCATACCATAATTATTCTCTGTATCAGGCTCCCAGTCCTTGAGAGATCTGAAAAATCTACAAGAAAGCTGGTTTGAGTGTACCTGTGGGAGTCAGAACTCAGCTCAGATTTTTATGTCATCGATAAATAGATTTCTTTAAAAAGGAAAGGAAGTGCCTTTAACTTCTTATTGTCTTAGCTTTGTATTAGAGAGCAGTTTCTTAAAACAGTAGAGCCACAGAAGCAATGGCATCAGCTGGAAATCTGGTCCATGTGAGTGTTTTCGTGAGTTGTTCTTGCATCTTCCCCTAAATGTTCTTGTTAAGTTTTGTGGTTTAACAATCATCTCTCAAATTCTTCTATGGAATGTATATTCTCCTCATCTGTTGCATGAGAAATCCATATGAAAATAAGAGGGTTTTGATTTTTTCAAAGGGGAAATGGTTAAGCTGATTTTACTCAAGTGCTATTGCTTGCTGAAAGTACATGTATAAAATACATAGAAAGAGCTTCATTTCCTATCAGGTGACCTGAATATCTTATCTATAAACATGTCATTTAAGTAACATATACGTATTTTCATATCAAAGTTGATGTTTTAAAAACTTTTTTTGACTCCATAAGAAATCCATACTTTAATGCCTTAGGTAATAATCTTTTCAGCAACAGAAGATCCCAGGGAGTTTCATGGGACTGAGCGTATGTCAGGACTAGAACTGTAAAATGCATTTGAAAATAAGGCTAAAGGAGATCAGTCCAGGTAACTTGTAACTTTTCACTTGGCCAAAAGAGAAAACATTTTGGCTGCTCAACAGCCAGATCTCATGAGAGCCTCAGGTGGGGGTTCCTTTCGTTCTGATGAGAATGTGCCTCCTTGCAATGGCATAAATTCACAGAGATTTCTTTAGAAAAACAAACACCAGTGCTTGCATGAACTCCCACGTGAAACCTTGGTTTCACACCCTCCCAGAGAGGGAAACTGCCCCGTTGTGAACGTGCAGGAGCCCCCTGGCAGGTCACAGAACCCCGCAGTTGTGCCGTGCAGCCCCGGCGCTGCTGAGGCCAACTGGAGCCGGCGCAGGACGACATCGGCAAATCAGTGGCTAATAAAGACAGGCAGCAACAGCAGCAGCAGTGTTGGCCTTCTCCACAGCAGGGTACCACAGATGTTTCAGATAACAAAGTGAGCTTCGCTGACAGAACATGTGTGTAATATATAAAATAATGGGAACCGAAAGAGGGGGGAAAAAAGAGGCCACTCCAATCCACCCATGTAAAAATGTTTTTTATTTATAAGTGAGCAGCTGAATACGAATGTTGTCTGCTCCCATGGAAGTAAAAAATAGCAGGCTGATGTGGATGAGAGACTTCACATGGTTTCCAGCAAAATAGACAGTGCATTGAAATCTTTTTCTTGTCCCCGGACCTACAGCTGGGGCAAATCCATGCAATTTTATTTTCTAGTGATTATACTTTTTTACCTCCTCTGATGATATGTCTGTGCTGTGACTGGGGAGGATCATGGCCAAAGTTTCCTGTGTAACACTGAGCAATGCTGGACAGTTTTTGGACAGGACCAACTTTACCAAATAGTGGCTACACTGAGGATTTTTGCAGGGTGGACCTGGAACATGCAGTGATGATCCACAACTACCTGGAAAAAAAATCCCAAGAGCAGCTCTCAAGTACAATAATTAGCTGTGAACTGGAAGAATTACAGCAGAAATCCCTGTTTTTATGATATAATAGGCTTACCCTCTACTGTTCAAGTGTCCCAAAGTAATACGATCAACCTCATAGTTGAGGAAACCTTGGGTGAAGGAGACTTTCACAGGTCTTTTCTGCACTGGTCCCAAGGGCATGAACAAGGAGCATGAGTGGGGCACCCTAGAAATTGCAGGGTCTCCCAGTGCTGCTGGTTGGTGAGAGGTCCCGCTGTGTAAGTGCCCTATGTTGACTCTGTGTGTGCCCTGCTGAATTAAAGCCTGCAAACAGGCCAGGGGGCTCACCTGGGATGCCTGGTTGTGCCCCTCCATGCCTTCTCCATGTCCGTGCTGCATGGCCAGGACTCAAACACCGTGAGCAAGAGCTGCCCAGGGGGGTGCAACCTGTTAGCCTGCTTTTGAAGGGGAGCAGACAATGGGATTCTGCAGGGTGGAACAGGAAGCTCCGATCAGAGGCTAATAAATGTTTCCTTGTAAAATGGGGAGATGCTTATGTGAGTCCAGATATAAAGTGAAAGTGAGACAGCCCTCAGAGGAATTACTGAGGTAATAAATGTACTTACTAGGGCAGTGTGTGCCAGAGCAAGACAGAAATGGGCTAAGACCAGAAGAAAATTAGAACCTCAAGTGCAAGCTGAAGCTTAGTGGTCAGATAAAATTCAACCCCTTCCTCTGAGAAAAGAGTGTCTGCCCTGACTTGATTATCTGGGATTGGTGTGGCCGATGAGAACAACAGTGTAGGATTTCTGCCATGTGTCCTGCTTTAAGCAGTAAGACATGAACACAGAGTATGGTAACCAGCTGAAAGAGGATTTGGCTCTCAGCATATGCATATTTTATGTACAGATTGTGCTGTTGCAACTCCAGCACCTCAATGGGCCAGAGCCTGTTCGTGTGTCAGATTATTGCAGCGTGTGGCTGAAATCCTTTGAGGCTGCCGGTGGGATGTGAGCTTTGGCCCAGCACAGTGCCCCTCTGCTTGTGCAGGATGGGGTTATCTCACCTGTGAGAGGTGAGGGCATACAACTCACTGTAAAATCAACATGAAATCAGAGGTGTAAGATCTACAGTAGATGTTTCTGTGGCTGAAGTGTAACTAAATGTTAAGCAAATTGCTCTAAAAATCTTGTGACTATGTATGTGTTGAGGTTACTTTAGCAAGGTTTACGATTTTAGTGTTTCTCTAAAGCCAGGTATGTAAAAGCAGGACTTCTATAATGTATTCCTTAACTGAAGAAAATAAAAAAAACAAAAAAAATCCTGTTGTTTTTTTTTTTTTTTAAATTAAAGTATTTTTTCCTTCTCTGAGCAGCACCTTATAAGTGAGATCCACCTTGAATACGTCAAGGTCAGAATTCAAGACACAGAATATGCTCATGAAGCTGCCCAACAAGATACCTTTATTCAGCCAAATTAGAAAACTTGTGTGTAACCCAAAAGATCAGAATAGAGTCCTTATTGAGCAAGGTTAGGAGGGATAGAACCAATCGGCTTATATAGAGTATTTTTACTTCATAGGAATGTGGTTCTGATTGCTGAAAATGTATCCTTTGCATGAAGTACAAGCATAATCCTATGCCTACTTTGCCCTTTGAGTAAAAGTATGCTTAATAGCAATTTCAGGGGGAAAAAAAAATCTATTTAAAGCCTGTTGAGCAGAATATCCACTTATAGAGGGAAGCTATAAGTGAATAATGTTAATGGAGTTCTGTTTTGTAAAATGCATAGGACAACTAATAGAATCAAGCTCCTATAACAGTGAATGATTGAATTACATTTAAGAGAGTACCTAATTTATGACCTTTAAAGATAGTTTTATAGCTGTTTGTTTTTGTCAATCCTAGATCACCTTCATACAAAAGTTTTTAGAAATCTCATCTCTCACTTTATATTATAGTCAGAGGACCTTTTGTGCTATTGTATGTCAGTAGTTGCATTAAAACATTTAAGTAGGCCAATTACTGAAAGGGAAAAAAATGCTTTCTGGAGAAAATTATTATACCTGTTTATAGGAGAAGTTCTTAATCTGGGAATAAATTTTGAACAATAGGAAAGAAGAATGATCTGACCCAGGGTCTCCTCAGAAAAATAAATTATGCCCTATAAATGCCAATTATTGAGTGTTCTTCCCTCCAAAGAGTGGATTTTTGTAAAGTAGAAGTTTGTGCACAACTTCTGCCAATCACTGAGATATTATGAACAGAAACGTGAAGTTTTATACTCCTCTTTTTTTCCCCCACTTATTTTTGCAGTATGTGTTTGTTTTTTTGGTGTGAAACTCTGATTCAGTGTTATTTTGCAAAAAGGAAACACTCAAATTTGCTGCACACTTGATTAAAACTGTTTGTACTTTTATCAGTTTTAAAGAGGCTGCTCTTGCAGTCATTTGATGCTGGTTTTACCTTGCTCTGTTCAGGAAAGTCAAGTTAATTTGAGAGCCCTTCCACGTAGCATTGGAATTTATACAGAGATTCTGTGTGGGAATACCCTTCCCTAACTCTCTGCTAAGTTTTACATCATTCCTTAAAGCATTCTACAATTTTGTTAGCTTTTGTGCCGGAGGGTTCTGCCTGCTGTGGTGTCATTGATTGCTCGTCCTAAAAGAAGGCAGAGAACAAAGGTGGAATAAGCTGCTAATCTTCTGGATCAGCCAGATGTCATTCAGTGGTATATGGGAATTTAAGGCACAGATCCTTAAGGAAAAGGGCACAGAGAGGGGCTGTGAGGCTGCCAGAAGCAGCTCCTTCCTTGTGGCACCCCACTTGCCAGAGCACTGCTGTGTCATGCTGCCTTAAATGTGGCTTTTGCCTGCTGGGTGCAATGGAGCTCTCTGGGGAGCATCACATTTCCAGAGAGCTACAAATGGAATTGGCTACTTTAAGAATGTGATCATCTGATTAATTTTTTGTTGGTTTTTTTTTTTTTTTTGGAAGATCAGTTTAGCAAGGAGGACCCTAGCACTTTATAGGTCTTGCTTGTTCGCTGTGAAAGCTCTGTGCTGTAGCTCTGAGTTCCTGTTGAGGTAATCTCAAAATTCTTACTGCTGCAGAATCAGAGCCAAAAGGGCTGGACTGCATGTGCACAGCAAGGAACTGACTAGAAAAAGGCTGTGAAATTTCTGTGGCTGATCATACTTATGGTTCTGTCCTTTAAAATGTAAAGTAAAAAACGTATTGTTTTACACAGAGGCTCCATTATAGGTCAGGCCTTTTCCTAACCAGCCACTTGAGAGTGGCCCCACTTGACTCCCAACACAATTTACTCTGACCATTAGTTAAGGGCTGTTTCTGCTCTGTCTGTGGTGTTCCCAGCTCCATATGGTGGTAGCTTAAGGCTGATCTAAGAGTAAACAAGAAGTGCAGGATTTTGGTCACACAAAGGTGTGGGACTCAGTTTATAAAATTAAAGAAGAGATTAAATGCAGGGGAAATACTCTGTCTTTGTTTCTCATCAGATATGCCAGGAATTGGAGATTAGGTCTCACCTCTTTTTGTCATGCTTGTTGGTCCATTGTTTCAAAGTAAAGCTCTCCTTTGGAGGTATTTTTTGTTATTTTATTGATGCTTTTCTGAAAATGAAGTTCCTGCACTATGCTGTATGTTCAGTATTCACAACAAGGAGAGATTCTGGCTTTGCCCCAAACTGCTGACAGTCTCAATACTTTTACAGCAAGCATCTCTGGAGCACTGAGGAAGATTTTTGGAGATGAGAGGGAATGTCAGGCTAAAGTACCGTAAATAATTTATAGACCTCAGATAATTGTCCTGTGACAGCTCCCAGTGCTTCCAGTTTCTTCCTACCACCCCTATTTTCAGCTATCAGTTATAGAATCTTGACTTAATATTGCTAATTGCATAGTAAACAGAACAATATTGTTTGCCCCAAGACAGATTACCATTTCTCATTACAGAATTCACATAGACCACAAATCATTGATACCATCTCCACCAGTTATAATAAAGTTTATCTTCAATCTGATAAAAAGCATGTACTGAATAATAACTGTTGCTCTTATTGTAAGTGGTTTAAAAACATGCTTTTTAAAAAGCTGGGTAGTTCACTGAAGTTGCAATTCTGCATTTGCCCTAGCCAAGAGAGGTGAGAGTTGGGGACAAAAGTGGTCAGATTTCCAAGCCTGACTGTGGGTGCATTGTGTGTGGTGGCACTTGACAGCTGATGAACCTCTTACTGTTATCACAGTCAGCTAAACACAGTCAGTCCCACTTTCCCTGCATTTATCTGTATTTGTACTTGAACCCATTGTTCAGTGTGTTATGGATTTGCATCTTTAGCTTATTCATAGAGAATTAAAGTGCACTGGATGTTGTAAGAAGGTTTATCTCTTCAGTTCAAATTCTAGAGATCCTCGTTGGTCTGCAGGTTTCTGCCTCAGTCCTGAGATGAGCACTTGCACCTGCAGCAGTGCAAGGACAGGCACTAAATCCTTAAGGAAAACTGCCTGAAAAAACAGGTTCATTTTACTGATGTCCCACCACTGCTTATGCACATGCATAGATGAAGAAGAAATAATTTAGCATGACACAAACCACCAAAATCCATAAAGGGGATACCATGGCAGGAATATGGATACTGCAGTACTTTTCAGTTTTCTTACAAAGGTGGAAATCTTCCAGTAGTGCATTTCAATCTGCCCTGGTGAATTTAGACACTCCTTAGGGAGGTTAATCTTTTAGCCCTGCATGTTTTTATGTCATATATACTGAGATGGAAGCAATTGCATCATTATGTGTCATTTTGAACAAGACTGGCCCAAATGTTAACTGTCACAGCAGAACTTTGCATTTTGCTGCCTCCTTTCATTGAGATGAGGCTCAGCCAGCAAGTTCAGCTCTAAATACAAACTTCCTCAAAGCCTAGCTCTGATCCTGAACCAGGGAAATGCTAGTTTGGTGAGAAATCCTAAAATCTGGAGCCAGTTTTAAAGTTCAGTGATTTCATAAAACAACTGAAAATATTGTGCAAGTCCATCAGGGTTTGGACCAGGGTGTGTGAAGTTGTGATTGAATCAGGTTCTGGTGTAATTCTGTGGGGAAGCAGGGATTCAGAAAGATTCTTTCAGAGTTGAACCCCAAACTCATTAAAATATTACAATAAAGTAATTAATGCACATGGCCACTAGACACTCTTAAAATGTAAATTTCACAGCTGTAAGAAATTAGATTTGTTTAAAAATAACAGAAGGCTCAAGTACAAATTATGGAGTAAAAGCCTATAAAATTTCAAACTTGGTTTTAAGGCACAGGCTTTTTTTTTTTTTTTTTTTTTTTTTACTAGCTCATTTACTTCAGCACTAGTGTTCAGAAACCGAATTCCTTGTCTGCCTTTTGCCTCTGATGTTGTAGTTAGGTACCAGTGTAGAGCTGAAGAGTAATAAGGCTTTCTCATCAGAAGGTTGGACTTGAGAACAAGGCAAAATTTGCAAGGTGCCTGTGCCCCATCTGAAGCCCCTCTTTGTTCAGGAGGTGCAGGCAGAGGTTCCCTGAGTGCCTGTGTGAGTTGTTTGCACAGCTGGGAGGACAGGTAGGAACAGTTGTTGGGAATGCTGCTTTTTTCACTGCATGTGTGTTTTGGCTGGCATGAGCAGAACTTGACCTCTAGGAACTGCTCAAAGTGGTGAATGCCCTCAAATCACTCTGGGCCACAGAGGAGAGGAAAATTAAAGTGGCTTTGAGGTTCAGAAGCATGGAGCCAACTGCCTTTTTCAAGGGATGTGACATGCGTCTTTTCAGTGCAGAGTTCTTATTCCAGATTCTCCAGCACTATCTCACCCATTGGTGTTTACAAACATGGGCCTGACTGTGATGCAAGAAAAGACTTTGACTAGCAAATGTCCAGCAGTGTATTTCAGTTGATTTCCATTTGAAGCAAGCTGAAATACAGGGCTCCACCATGGCCTCTTGGCACACCAGCTTCAGCAGAGTACTGAAATGGCTGAGGGAAGGAATTCCAGTCAGAATATGTTCCAGATGAATCCTGTTGGAGATCCATTTCTAAATATATGCTACGTGCCTAACTATTAAAAAGTTCAGATTATGACCCCTCTAATGTTATTTTAATGCTAGTTTTTAAAATGTAATTATAAATCAAATTGCATTTTAGATCTGAAGCTGACAGTAGTGAGCTGGAACACTCTAAGAGCTGCTTTAAAAATAACCCCTCTCAAACTTTATTACTGGTTTCAGAAAGGGAAGTGCAAGTGGACAGGCCAGATTCATCCCTGCTGCTCCCATCAGCAGACAGGACAACTTACTAAGTGCCAGTTGTGTTCTGGTTTGCAGAGACACAGCACAGGAGCTTTCATCTTTATCTAGAGATTGCATTTTCAAACTTTGAATATCTCTCTGGGAGCTTCAGTAGAAGACACGAGCTCATTTAAATCACGTTTCCTCCTTTCTTTTCTCATTCTTTACCATAGTGAATTTCCCTGAAAATTAAGACTTCTAAAACCTGCACAGGAACCCAAAAGTTGAGAAAAGCAGGATGTTATTTGACAAGTGCAAAATTTTGGGGCAACACAATGCAATTGCAGGGAAGAAATGCACTCAGTGACTGTTGTGCTGGTCAATGGTGTCTGTATGAATGCAGTTAAAAAAAGGGCTGGAAAAGATACCAGAAGGACAGAGCTGAAAGTCTATAAGCATTCAGCAGGGTTGAAATGTTCTGTTCAAATAATGGCTATAATGATTTTGGTAACTCCATATTTCTTTTTCCCCCCTTTTAGTAAATGTAAATGTTTGCATTAGATACTCCTGTAACTCACCTAAAAATTAACTAATCCACAAAGAGTGCATTAGAAACTATAGGCTTTGAATTTCCATTTATATAGGTGTAGTTTAAGGGGGAGAAAGGGAGGGAAGAATAACTGGGTAGGTAGATCTGAACAAACAAGTCACAGTGACTCCTTAGGTACATTTTGGATTTTTTCTTTTCTTGTGAATGTGGAAAGTATTTTTTCAGTAGTTACTTACAGAACTCTTCAGTGAATAATGCATTTTAAAAATCTTTATTCGTAGAGTTTTTTGTTTCGATTATTTATAAATTTATAGTCATAGCTGGTTACCTAAATCATGTTATTTCTTCTGTTCCCTGATTGCATGACTTGCGTATTTGCTTGATTCAATACACAATGTAAATTTT
>NC_088181.1:14821416-14823916 GCF_028769735.1 Zonotrichia leucophrys gambelii
TTCAGATAGTAAAACCATACCTCTTTGCCTGACATTACTGAAATGTGGAAAAGGGAAAGTTAAAAATAAAATGAAACATTTAAATCTTTGCTGTTGAGAACTTCAGATAGATGGCAATATAGCAAAGTTGATAAAAGCAATTCTCAATTAGACTTTATTATTATTTTATTGAGGTATTATTAATAAACATCAGGGTGCAGCTGGTGATAACACTCTCCTAGAATTAGACAAGTGGACACAGAAGAAAAATAAAGGCAAGTTGTCTGTAATGAGAAAAAGTGGAAGGATGTGGATAAACTGCAAATGAAATGAAAAGCAGAAATATATGATATTTGCCCTTCAAGCCTTATCCAGCAGCCTTTAGCTCTAACACTTAGACCTATCAACTTCTGCATAACAAGTTGAGAATAAGCTGTATTTATATGAGTGCAGGTTATGTGTCTAGTTCTAAAGAGAACAGAATTTTTTTTTAATATTTTGGGGGTATTTTGGGGAGGGGGTTGCTTTGTTTTGGGTTTTGGGGTTTTTTTTAGTTTCTTCCCTTTGAGCCCAGTATATCCCCAATGTTCTGTGTGTCTTCAGTTACTCTTTACAGACCTTGCTCCTGAAAAAATAAAAAATCCTAATTCCAATAAATTTCCTGAAGTTAACTATAAAAGGTAGTCACATACTAATTCAATAGCCTGATATTAGCTGTAATCCATAATATTATCAGCACTACACTGGTAACAATTACAGTGGCAATGCATAACTGCAGTGTGTTTTGAGGGCAGTATTTTAATAAGGTAGGTGTTTAGTTCCCTGCAGCACATAAAACTGGTGATTTTGACTGCAAAGCTGCTTGGACTGGAAATCACAGCCATTGCCAGTAAGGTTTAGAAAGTGTGTGCCAGGCAAGGGAATCACTGCTCAATGTATTTACCCTCTGGGGAAGTAAAACACAGATGGGGGAGTTAGGAGTCTTCTAACATTTAGCTGATACATTAGTGGGTAGCAATTCTGCTTCAGGGATGTTCAAAGTAGTTCATCTACCAGTTGGGAATCATTATGGGCACTAGTACTGAGGATTAGATATGATAGAACAATAAGGCATTGTGGAAGTACCACCATGCTCCCCCCTCCCACAGACAAATGTTTCATAATCCTGGATACCCTTTTGCAGCTATGGCTGTCCTTAAAAACAGTAGTTCTGGTTTAATATGTTGTTTTCAGTACGCATACTAAGCACCTGTCTTGAAGAAGAATTCAATGGTCATAGACAAATATGATATGTAATGTGTATTTTGACCAAAATGATGTAAAATAACTTCTCTACATAAAATGAGTACTGTTACTATGTGTATTCTTATCTGTTGGCTGGTGAGAAAAGCTTGACAAAGCATTTTGCATTTCAGTACTGGGTAACCAAATGCAACAGAGGCTCTCTGGGATTTTTTTTATCCCATGATACTCTAAGCCATGCTTAAAAACTGTAAATTCATAATGGAGGAAGGGTGAGCACATTTTGAGGAAAGGAAAAACATGGTCAAATATCAGGAGAAATCAATTCAGTGTCTGTTGAGCTGTGCTTAGTTATCACCTGCTTACTTTTACCCTGGCAATCTCACCTGAACATATATTAATTTTTTCCTGCCTTTTTTCTATAGTCTTGAAGTTAAAACATTTTCCAGAATGTACAAACAAACAGCTAATTTCATTGCACTTCTGTCTGTACGCAGTGAAATAAAATATGATTAGCTAGCTGAAAATGTATAACTTTTCAATCAGTAGTTAATTCAGTCCCAGAACCATATTCATATAGATTTGAAACAAAATTGACCTTCTTGTTTATGTAATCTGTACATACAATAAGTGCCTGATTCGGTAACAAGCTACTCAACAATGTAGATTTTCTGAGACCCAGGAAAAGAGGCAAAATCTACCATTTTTTCTGAATAAAGCCATCACCTGTGCACTGCAAAGGTTCTGAAGTTTCTGCATTGGAAAAGGGCAAAATTAATATAGGAGACAAATTCCTCATGTTATGCAAAAGACAAAATTCTCACGGTCCATTGTGGAGCAGGTGAAGGATCTGAGGAGCAGGGAGGGGCAGGCCCCTTCTCAAGCTCTCTGGCACCATTCCACATGGCTGCTGCTGTATTTTCAGGGTAGGAAGTTTTGGGGCTTTGCGCCAGAAAGGATACTGGAAAATATATGTTAGAGTGGAACCTTTGGGCTCTGCACCCATGGACACCCCTGAAGCCCGTGCTGGGCAGGCTTTCACTTTGCAAGGTGCATATGCAACCTTTTATTCTCCTTTTCAGACCTTTGGCTAAAAGAAACTAATTATGGCTACTTCTCTGTCTACCAGTGTCAGAAATGGAGTAGGTTTTGTCTTTAGTGTGGAGGAGCCCTGCCTGGAAGCCCAGTTGGGAAAGGTGCTGGGTATCCACAGCTCTTGTGGATTACTGTGTGAGTTGTTCTGCGTCTCACACAGCTCCCTTTATTGTGAAGAACCTGA
>NC_088181.1:14828916-14871416 GCF_028769735.1 Zonotrichia leucophrys gambelii
CCCTCACTGGCTGGGAGCTGTAACTGGGAGCAGATGCCTGTCCTAATAGTCTCTAAAAGGAAACTATACTAAATAGACTAAAACCTCAGCACCTCCTTGGGGCTTTGCTTTATTTGCAACAAACCCAATAAAATAACAGTCAGTTGATGCCTTCTCCCCAGCTCTGGGTGTCCCTGGGTGTGCTGCCCCAGGCTGCACTCGGGGTGAGGTCCTGGCCCTGTGGAGCTCAGTTCAGTGCTCCTGGTGACTCCAGGAGCAGGGGAATTGTGCCAGGGAGCTGCAGTGTCCTGACCTGCTGGGATAATGCACCACCTGCTCCAGGCCCACACAGGAGCCCACTTAACCATTTCCAGCAAGTGCTGTGCCTGCTGCTGGGTGGGCTGTAGCAGGAGCCCCAGCCAGCCTCTCTCACCAGCCAGGCCATTAGCAATTACTGTGCTACACTCTGATATACAGCTCAGGGGACTTTCACAAGTCATTGAAGCTCCTTTATTTTTCCTAGATGTTCCTGCTAGTGGAACTGGTTTGCTGGAGTAGTTAGAGGCCAAATGCAAAAGGACAGAAGCAGCATAAATCAAAAAAAGTTTGTGTCAATGAATGTATGTGAGAAAAGGTTCTGAATATCTCTTCATTTCTGATTTGAAATAAAATTTTTGTTTAGGTTTCTCTCAATGCACTTTCTTTCCTGGGATTGATAGCTTCACTGTTATTTTTCCTAGGCTATTTATGTGGATGGAGGACTAGATGGAATAGAGCTTAGATTATTGTTGCTCCATTTCACTCTGGTAAAAGTGCTACTGGGTAGAACACAGGATCCTGGCTGTCCATGTTCCATTAGGTTTGTATTTAATTATGGTTCTTCCTTTTTCTCCAGGCACTCTCCAGCTTCCTGGGCCACACACTACAATGTTTATCTGGTCACTGTTTTTTTCAGTCCTGCTGAGCACCCTCAATTCCACCTAAAGTGAATGGGAATTGCTGTAGCTCAGCACTATCTAAATAAAGGCCCCTATTATTGATGTCACTGTTTGAGATAATAACTTGTGCCATGCATAAAGAGTGAAATCACTGCGCTTTTTTAATTCCTTCATATGAGATTTTGCTTCGCTTTACTTTTCTCTACTGCTCAATGGTCCAGCTAGATAGCATGGCTTTTGAAACAGGCAATGCCTTCTCTAATTAGGCACCATTGCATTTACTGATGGATTCAGACAATTTTGTGTTCAGAGTTAATGAATGTTGGCTTTGATCAGCCTCTGACTGTGATTGGTAGCAGTAGCTTTATCCATGCTTTATGCAAGTCACCCAAACCTCTTGGTTATACAGAGCTGAGCTAACAGCCGTACAGAAAAAAGAAAACAAACCGCTAAGTGAGCTATTGTCAGAATGTACCATGTGCTAGAAACCAGCCTACCTGGCTCCTGAAAGAGATGCATGCAAAGGATAGCAAACCCCAGGTGTTTAATTTGATTCCTAACTACGTGGTCAAAGGTGGTGCTGCAAAAGCTGTATATTCAGTGGGGGTCAGTCCAGGGGATCTTCCTCCTGCAAAACCCACTTGGCTTCCCTGCCTGACTCGACTGCCCCATCGCTGTGAGTGACGTTCTAGGGAAAAAAAGAGGTGTCAGGCTCAAGTAATCAGGCTGCCTTTAATGATCTGTGCAGCTGTCTCTGTCTCCTCTCTGCACAGCTTCTAGATTAGATGCAGGGTACGTGTGTCTGTCCCACACCTCTCCGTGCTGCTCTGTCTCTCTCACTGCATCAGAGCTCACAGGGAGGAAACTGAACCTGTGTGACCATTCTACTGGTGCTTTCCCCACAGGGTTTTGATGAATTTGCATTAGTTGATTATCCCCTCATGCATGTCTTGGAAAGGCAGGTAACTCCACATTGTCAGTTTTCCATCTGTAGCATGTGGATAATGATACTTTTCTGCCTCACATGGGTGTTGTGAGCACTAATTAGTTAATGTCTTTTCAGCACTTTTATCATACAAATACTAAGCAGTTATTGCTATAATTATTATTTCTTATTATTTTGTTGTTCTTCAAACAAGGGATTTTGAGCACTCATCTATGTCTAAGTGTTTGAAGGTATAACTTCCTATACATTAAGTGGCAGTGGTGTGGCAGTGTCATAGCACTGGCTGTTCACAAATCCACCCCAGCTGAAGCAGCAATTTCTTTAAAAATATTCCTCTGAAGCAACAAGGTCATGCCACGAAATACAGTGTCTGTGATATAATAAGGCATAACATGGTCTACGTTAGTTGAATACTAGTGCATGCTTTGGGTGTGCTGTGAGCACTGGAAAGAGCTCAGTTGGCTACAGAGAATGTGGCTTTGGACATCAGTGGCTGAACCACAGCCCTGTCAGTTCAGCGATGCAATATTTCCTGAGCTTGTGCCAAAATCAATGGTCTTCTGCAGAATTTTAGGTGTTTTCAACCCCCTAATTTAAGTAAAGCTTCAAACAACCAAACCTCAAACAACTGAAGCAAAACCTATCACGCATTCACATGAAACCATCACATTCTCTGTGCTTCAGTATGGAGAGCATGTGTTTACCAAAAGTCATGCAGGAGGTGGTGAGCCCTGTCAGAATAATAATGTTTCCTCAGTTACAGAATCCAGCCCCCAGATTCCCTTGGCCGTGGAATTTTCTAAGACCAAGAGATTGCCTTATTTTCTATATGATGTAATTTTTAGGCCTGGAAATCCTGCTTTTTGCACAAATAAGTGAAACATTTTTAATTTTTTTTCTTAGAGAAGGGGAATTCTGATGTATGAAAGCTTCTTCTTGCAGATCAAGGGCCCAGTTTCTGTAGCAGGCTTCCTCTTTCCGGACTACTGTGGAACCTTTTCCATACGGTCAGAGGACAATATAGAAGGCTAATGGCATGAAGGATTCAATTTCCCAGGTGGAAAGCACAGGCATAGGAATGAAATTCTTATTATGTACAGCCAGTTGGAATTGGATGCAGAACAAAGCAGATCCCTGGCAAGCATCTGAAGAACTGATTGATGATGGAGCACTGTGAGGGGAAGGAGTAGGGGCTGGCAGGTAGGGATGGGAGTGTTGGGAACTAAGGGAAGCTGTAAATCATCACCTCTGGTCCCCAAAGACCAAGAAAAAGGAATGCAGCTCAAGTCTTTAGCCATCATTTTCTTGGAGCCTCTTAAGGACCCATGGAGGCATGGCTGTAATTGGATTAGAGGTGGTGTGGAGGCACAAAGCCCCTGTGCAGATGTCCTTGGAATCGTGCTGGTGAGGAGAAGCCTTCGTGCTGCAGCTGTACAGAGGGGCTCCCCTGTGCCACATCCCAGCAGGATTCCTGCTCCATGACCAGCTCATCCCAGAGCAAGCTCTCTGCTGTGTGGTGACACAGAGCAGGGGGAACAGGGGGCTTGGGCTTGAGCAAGGTGTGCAGGGCTTTCAGTGATGTTTTGGATACCGGGCAGGGCTCAATGGGGTGGGCTGCACAGGGCTGCCAGGTTAGTGCTCTCAGCAGAAGGCAACTGCTGCCCTGCTCAGCTGGATGGATCCCATCAGGATTTCTTTTGTTTCCAGCCCTTCCCATGGGACTTTCTGTGGGGAAGGTACAATCATCTCCATACAGCGAGCTGTCAGCCTTGTGACAGCTATATAGTGCCTGGACTGGTTTGCCTGCGAGTGAGCACTTTCAAGCTAAGTCTGTTTCCTACTGAGGATGGTCTGGGAGTGACTGTGAAAACAAGAGCACCCTCTTTTGAGGGTTATTTTGAAAATGGCTGTGTGTGTAGAGATAAGATGCCATACATGATGTAGATAAATAATGTAAGAGAGTCTTGCAGCTCCTATGTAATCTGGCATAGTTTTCTTACAGTGTTGGAGTCCCTGTTAGAAAATCTTAGGTTTTGGTAAATTTGTGTCTAAAATTGATTTTAAATCTACAATTAGGATGGGGATACTTTTAAGTTAATTGCCTGATTAAATGCAGAGAGGATACGCATTTTCAAAAACTGACAGTTGAGGTTTTTTTTGTGGTTGCCTGTGCTTACATACTCACTGCTGTATTTTATGGCTTGCACCTGAAGTTCCTTATGCATTATGCCCAGCAGCTATATACATATCCATTTATGTGACCTTGTAATCAGTTTATTAGTGTTTTAGTGCCTTGTTGCTGTTATTTGTATCAGCCTTAGCCACAAGAACTTAATTTCAGTGGAATTTCATAAACTAAGATTGAAGGAAGTAGTTCACTGAAAGTTATAAAGCAATGGGAACAGTTAAGTCATGGCAGAATTTCTTCCTAACTTCAAGGAAATCACAATGTAAACTCTAGTGTTTTGTCAATTTTGTTGTTTTGCTTTTTTTAAATTTTATTTTTGTGAAGTGTTAATTTAATGGTTATTTTTATAATGTGTTTTCAGAAAGACAAAGTTTATAGACATGTGTCATGTTAGTAAATCAACAGATATCTCTGCAGGGAAACAATTGCTACATTTTAGAGGAAACAAATCCTTTTTCTGGTCCCAAAATCTTGTCTGTCTTGGTTTTTGGTTTTAGTTGCTATTTTTTTTTTTCTCTCTACCATATTGGCTGCTCTGATAAAACCTATTACATCTCTGTGTAACACTTCTCACTCTTTGCAGTTTCCACAACACACCTATTACCTACTGTAAACAATTTTATTTAATTGATGTCAGAATTGAATGCTATTTTTAAAAATAAATGCATGAATGGATTATCTGGAGAGGAGTTTTCAGTACCTGTGACTGTATCACACTAAACTTATTAAGAGGCCATTGTCAGTACTTCTTTTTGTGACTGCAGCTAGGTGTTGTGTTGTAAATAAGCATAAATAAAAAGCCAACCTTCCAATGTGTTCTCAACAGATAGGCTTAAGATACTGTGTGTCTGTACCATAAAATAACAGATCATCCTGCTGGAAAACAAAACTCTATTAATTGAGCATGCACTTATATGTTTTTATAATGTTTTTGCAGTTTTATGAAGGGACAAATCCCATGGTGTTATCCATGAACATAGTTGAAGTAACAGTGGCCCACTTTTAGCTGGAGCAAGAAGCTGTAATAGGCTGGGTTGCTGTTATAGAAAGTTTATTGTTATTGGTATATAAACTAGCTGGGGGCTTAAACACAGAGCAGCTGGGTAATTTAGCTAGCTCCTGGATCCAGTTAAAAAAAAAAATCTATGTTCTGTCCACAGTAGGGGAATGGTCATAGCTGAGGAACTGCTCTGTATTAGATTGTACCACACCTGTGGCGTGTTCACCATCGTGAGCTGTGGAGGCTGGAGAAAACATTAAATCCCCTCATTACTGCCTTGCATTAGACAGACACTCCAAGCAGTTGCACGTTTATCTGAGATTACCAGTTAAAGTCATTAAAAAGCAACCAGGGCTCGTTCACTGGATTGGATGTTTTCAGGATTTTGGTGTGCGTTGTGATTAACAACAGTGTGTCTTTGATTAGGGAGAGGACACTTTTGGGGAAGACTTACCCTTTCTGATGTTTCTGTTCACTGGGTAAATCTGAGGTGACAGGTATGTTGTTAGCTCTCTCACACTTTGTTGGGAAAGCTAAACTTGTGAAACTGGAACTAAATTCTTTTTTTTTTCCCTTTTAATTTGAGAAAGAAATGCACCATTAACACTTCGGGTTCTAGCCAAGCTCATGCTCTGACAGCAATTACAGTCAACTGATGGAGTAAATTGTTTGGAAAACTCTTTATCATTAGTGTTTCCTATTTCTTTATACCAAGTAAATGAGGGGAAGAAACTTTTGAGTTGTAACCAGGTAGCAGTACATTGAACTTCCTACCAGCAATGTCCTGGGGTTTTCTGGCTGTTTTTTGTTCTTCCCCCCTCCTTACTTCACTTTTTAAAATTATCACACTTGTTGCTACTGACCAAATAAAACCTTAATAATTTATTTGAACCCCTAAGTAAACTCAGGCTGTTGTGTGGTTTCACAGAAGTCAGGGGAGCCAAGTTGTTTGATTTCTCTGTTGAGAAACATAAATGCTTTTGGGATCAGGGAACTTCTGTGCACAGGAACTCTTTTCCTTTGTACTAGGAAGTTGTTGTCTTCTTGGCTGGATCTGAACCTGGCCAACATCAGCCAAGACATTGAGGCACTACAGTAATACAACTAAGAATATTAATAGCATTTAACATTGCTTTTTTTTCATTAATCAATCAAAGAAGTCAAAACAGCAGGGACAACTAATATTACTTACAGTTAGATATGGCTACATCTCTCTCATAAAAAGTGTTTTTCTGCAGTATTTAACCATTGTTGGCAACAATCATCAATATTAATCCTTAACAGCAACATGATAACCAAGCCAGCAGATAAAATGGCTGTTAAAAAAGTAGGAAAAAAAAGGAATAATAGGATTGTGGAATTTTAATATTCTCTAGCTATTTATTAAAAAGTGCTTATTTTGTATGTGTTTATTTCTAATAATCAACTGTAACATTACTTTGCAAAAAACTGTAATTGCTTCTTAATTTCAAATCCTAGTTCCTTTGTGCTGTATACAAAGGTAGGATATTTCTGTACTTATTGTTCACAGCACTCTGTGTAAAAAATCACGTTCATTTCAAGAAGCTGTTATGGTATTGATTCTGGTAAAGACTTCCATTAACTGACCAATCTAAATCTCATAAGTGATGTCAGGATAGTTATGCATTTGCTTGGTTCAAGTATTCAGCCATTATGTTAGAATGCAGGCAGTGTCTGAATATGGCTGTTAAATTATTTCTAAATACCGAACCAGAACAGCTTAACAGTTCTGCAGTTTGAGACTGACACAAAAATGACAATCTGCCACCTCTTTGTTTTTTAAATATTAACGTTGTATTGGGATAGTATTTTTGGAGTAAAAACCTGTGGCACGAGAGGATAAGTGACATAAACAAAGGCAGCTGGGCTGCATGAAATAATGGAACAATAAGGCCCTTACAGCCGTTCTCATCACTCCAGTATGTTAATTAGCATTCTGTTGTGGCCGCAACACTGAAAACATGTAATCTGTATTGGTGTACTGTACAGCTGTGAACACACATTCTTTTTTGTTAGTCCCTAGAGTTAGCCTTGCCATTGGCATATGTGTGTGGGCCAAAAGTCAAACCAGCACCACTAAAATGCCACGCTATGGAAGCAAGAGAGATTTTTCTTTTATTTATTTCCATCGTAACCTGTGATGTAATCTGGTTACACAGCTTCTGTCTGTCTGCTGATTCTTTTACCCTCCTGCACGGGTGTGTGTTGTGTGTGAGTCTGTGTGTGAGTGTGTCTGCACGTCTGTGCAAAGACTGTGCAAAGATATAGCCAAACTAATCATCTGAAATAAGTGATTTGGGAAGATAAAATCTGCTATAAATAAATAAAAGCTTTTTCCTCAGTAGAATAGTTTAAAAAGTCCACCATGAAGAACATTACAGCTGTATTTTATTTTTAATGGGTAAAGCTAGTTTGATATTTTTATTCGTAATTTTATTAAAGAAAAATAGTTCAGAAATTATTGATGCTTCAGTGAATTCAGCAACACAGGCATGGAACACTTGCATTTCTTTTAGTTTTGATACAAACATACAAAAAAAAATCAGTGAAAGCAAATCAGAAGAAAGATGATTAGGGAAGAAAAAGTTTTCCTTTTAAAATAAATAATACTAAAGTCAAGATTGTAGCTCACCATGTCCATGTTAAACTTACTTGGCCAAGGGCTGGAGAAGACCACCTGGTTTGGTGACATAGAAATCATCCCTCAGTTGTGGGGATTGATATTTCCTTGTAGTGCTCCTGCAATTAAAAAAAAATCAAACCTCTTTTCACACAGAGGTATTTACCTAGCAAAGAAGCCTCACTTTTGGTTCATAAATTAACAAATAAGATTTCTAGTATTTCCTTTCAAATGTACATTTTCACAGTGAAGATTCACTTGTCAAACCTGTTTGCCAGTCTCCATTTATTACTTTGTTGTGATGATCTCTGTACTCACACATGGAAAAAAAGAGGTAGGAAAATTTTTTCTTAGAAAATAACTTTCGGTGCTCTTGGGTGAATGCATCCTTTATCCATACTCAGATGATAAGAGTGAAGGCTTAGCTCATATTTCTGCACTAATCTACTTCAAACCTGATCTTGAAAAATTACCCTCATTGCACAAAGAAAATACAGCATTTAAGTCACCATACTGATCAAATTTGGTTCTGCTCTTTGACTGTGGAGGGAACAAATTGTTTGGTGATTCTGTGATGTGAACCAGCATTCACTAGGGAACTGAGTAAGTTGTTTTTGGATTTTGTTTAACCACCCTCTTTCTTTCCCAAGTAGATTGTAACTCTTTTAATGAGACAGATACATTATTAAAGTATCATATGTATGATAAGTATTGAAATGTTTAAAAAAATTAGGCTTACTTTATATTGCTCTGGATATCATGATTTTAGACTAGGGATACTAAATATTTAGATTTCATGCTTGCATTACTGTTTTATGGAAATAAAAATCAGGAATGCTGCTTTAAAAATTAAATTTCTACAGAAATAAAATACAGGCTGTCAAAAAGAGAATAAGAAGAACAACAACAATGTTAGTAGCTGTGTCTGAATTTGTCTTTATAGTGGTAAAAGTATATAATTAATAGAAGAATTTTAGCTCCAGATGTGGCTATACTATAATAGAGCCTTATAAATGCTACAGAAAGAAAAATTGCTTGGAACGAATGAGAACCAAATCAAGAGCACACCTGGGTTTGACAAAGATTGCATTTACTGACTGCTGTGCTATCACATTACAGAGAAAGACCAAGTCTTTGGGAGCAGCTGTAGAGAAAGGCCTGGCAAATCTGCATGCAAATAGCAGCACATTGTTAACTTAATCAGATGCCGAGGAAAAGATGTGCCAGACCATGAGGATGATCTATAAACAAGTACAGAGTCCAGAGACATTGTGAGGGCTAGGCAGATTAAAAAGGTATACCACAAGGGTTCTGTCCTTGGGTCAGATTCTTGTCTTTTATGGTGCCTGAAGGTCACTGCCACTCGGGCTAACTTATCACACTGTTTGCTACAGCCCCTTGTAGTAAATTTGTCAAATGGTACCCGGGTTGTTCTTCTCACGGATATAAATAATTGCATATTATTTTGGGAGTTTGGTAGCTCTTTGTTCCTTGGTGGTAGAGATACGGGTATTATTTTCTGAAGGAACAGTGTGTGATTTCATAACTCTCATTAAATAATATTACTGTATAAATGTCCCAGTGTAGTGAGATAAGAAATAGCGTGATACACCATATAAAGAGACAAATCTTCCATTAAAAGAAAATCTTTCTTACCAACTGAAGTGCCCTGAAAAAAATAGTCTTAAAGTTAAAGACACCTGCTCTTCATATCATTTATTAATATTAATGGGAATATATATTTAAAAATCTTCTCTTAGTCTAATATCATAAAAAATAAAGAAGTAATACTATTTAATCACCCACAGCTTAATAGTGCCTTAGTTGTTTACTGCCATTGCACTAATTGCTCTGTACTAATGTGTTTTTGTGTGATTTCCAGTAGTGCTAAAAGAACTGAGATCCATAACCAATTAAATATAGTGTTTTTATGTTAAAAATATATCTGCTGTAGACTAGCAAATGAACAGTGGTATTCTTTTAAAAACAAGAGAGAGTTGGCAGTTGCAAAGCTGCAGAGCACTAGGTATTTTTCATTGCATCTTTTCCACAGTGTCAGTGGAGTAATCTTTATGAATAAGCAAACTGCAGAAAGCTGAGCATTTTATATTATATTACGGGCCAGAATCTCCTCTCACACAGTTATAAATCAGACGTAACTTTATTAAAGACAGAGGATTTACACCCACCCAAAAGAGGTGGACTCAGGCCTTTTGTTTCTGCAAGTGGCTTTGCTTTATTTTTATTTTCTCAGAAATGTAACTTTTAAAATCTGAATCACAGATTCCTATCGCACGAGCTCCCCAGCAGAAATATTTTGGCTGATCCTGCCACATGGCAAACCCCGCACGGGGCCAGCCATGCTGGGCAGGCAACCCAAGGCCAAGGAAGAGATTTGGGTGCCTGGCTGTGGGAAATGACACTCAGAGACTCACAGCAGAGGAAGCAGCACCGTTTATAAAGCACAGTGTACCCTGCCAGAGGGTTAATTGGGTGACATTGTTGTTGGCTCCAGAAGGAGCTCGCTGCCTGAGACAGGGCACTGCAGCAGGGACTGCCAGGGTGAGCGAGGTGAGGGGAAATTGGACATAATAGCATTAATAATAATAATTAAAGACTAAGAGTAACAAAAGAACGCATAACTAATACACCAGTCTTGCTTTTTATTACAAAATTAATATTCATATGAATGCTATCAGAGTTATTCAGTATTAAACTGGTAAGACAAAAGCCACATTGTAATATATTATACAGTATATTACAAGATGTTTGTTTCTGTGGATTTTGACCGGCTGAAAACAAACGAGCAGCCCTACCAAACAGTCTGTTTCCAGGTCTCCAGCACAGAGTCCTCAGTCAGCCTAGGATCCCCAAACCCAAAGAAGCAGGAATGCTCTTCACTTTATATGGGGCGAGGTAATGAGATCAATTAGATCCTCATCCATTGAACTGTAGACAGCTGTTGGTGCATAATAATCATCATTAGAGATGGGTGAATGTGGGATACTTGATTTGCCAGACTACCCGCAGGTATTCTAAAAATGCCAGACTTAACTCTTGAGTATTTTGAGTACTTGAGGCCAACATTTTCTCTGAAGTCTCTCGTGGGACTGTTGATCATAAAGGAAGGAAAAAGGTACATCTGAGAGCCGGGAGAGCTCGAAGGCTGCCAGGCTGTTTCTCAGGGTCGGAGAAAGTTGAGCAGATAAACCCTGCCAGCTGCTCTGGGCTCACCACCTCTTCAGGGCCACATGGAGCCTGGGAGCAGCTCAGCCCAGGGTTAGCTGCCCTCCTCCTGCAGCCTCAGCAGCCAGCTCCTTGCTCTGTCTCCTGCAGAGTTTCATGATTTCACCCTTTCTAGGCTTGGCTGCGTTCTCTCTCTGTCCAGCCTAGAGTTCAAATGTCCCCCGTGAGCAGGGATGCCCCCGTGCTGGCTGCGTGTCAGTGCAGCCTCTTCCTGTGTTAATGAGGTTAGTCTGATTCTGGTTTTGGAGGATGGGAATGCAGCCTTACCAGTATTGCAGTTGGAGCCTTTAAACCTCCAACAGGCTTCCTAAGCACCACTAGGATGTCCAGCATATTGTCACTGTGTTGTGAACTCCACTGGTTGTAGTTACTAATTTCAGACTTTTCTTTGAATCCTCAAACACTACAAGTATTTATTTATATTTATATGTTTAAAATGTTATAAAATCCTCTTAACTAGTTCTCTTATTAATATACATCCTTGCAGCTCCTATGTTCTGGATTTTTAACCTCTATAACTGTTCTTATAACTGAGTCCTTTTTTGAGGTAGTGGGTGCTGGCATTCCAAGGAATATGATGTACATTGCTACTGTTTAGTTTTGGTTTGGCAGTGTAAAATAAAGAGTGGGTACAGACATGAGCAAAAGCTTTGGCCCTAATTTAAATAATACTTAGGTGTCCTGCAAGTTGGTGTGAGGATTGATTCGCTAATGTTTGTACAATACTCTGAATATATAAGTGCTCTATAAGTATTTAGCAATAATAAGTCCCCATGCATCACATATTTATCCTCAATATCTGTACAGAGTGTGGGTTCTGTTATGGAATAGCAGAGCTTAGAAAGGAAGAAAAGGAAACAGATATTATGGTTCTGGCAACTGGCAAAATAAAGCAACTGGCAAAATGTGCTTTATTCCTCCTGCACACAGATAATATTTGGGTAGATGGTCACACAGTACCAGTGTGCAAATATTTATCTGTTTGCAAAGAGAATCTCAGCTTTTATTGCCCAATGCTGCAAACCATTATTCTTGTAAACACCATTGGATTTCTCATATGCATAAAGACTATTTTTAAGACTAAGGGTCTGTGGAAAAAGAATCTAACATATCTCTTTAGATTAAATTCACTGTACTGGTTTTATCGCCTAGCATGTTTTTGGTAGATCAACTAGTTGATTGCACTTGGAGATTCATCTGCAGTAGTGGTCTGGTATGTGCAAGAACAAATTAAGCTTCTGCACTTAAAACACACTGAGCACCCGAGGCAGAGGCTAGATGGCAGGTAATAGGAATCTCTTAGTTCTCTTTGATGGCTGCACTGTCATCATCAGTTTGGTTCTAGCAGCTGCTCCTTTCTTGCCACTTGGTTTTATTTCCTGTTCTCAAATAATCTCTCTCATTCAGAGGAGGCAAAGACAGACACCTTCTTGAAAGCTGGCGAAATGGGATAAAGCAAAGTGATGAAGGAAGACTTCAAGCCAGACATTCTCTCTGTCTGGCATGGCTGAGCTGAGGTGCAGATGCTACCAGAGAGATTTCACCATATTTTTCATTAGAGATACATCAGTAATGAAGTAGTATGAGATGGAATATCAGTATCATTGTCCCAATGTGTTTTGGGCTGTGGAATTTCAGTGCATCCATTGAATGCATTGAATCAGAAGACATTTTACCTCTGTGATTCTGGGTTATTGGAGGTGTTCTTAGCCTTGGTGGTGGAAGGCAATGTGGAAGCCCCAGCGTTCCTGGGACTGCCTGAGAGGGCTTTGTTCAGTGTGAGCAGGGTACTGCCAAACCCTGACCTCAGCTCTGCACAAATGTGTGTGTCCTGCTTTCTACTTTTGGTTTCTAACTCATGCCTAGTTCTTGAAAGTAATCATATTGTGTTTGTGGAAATAAAAAGAGGAAAATCTTCATGAGAGAACCAGCAGGGGAATGTGAGATCCTTATAATTTCTTGACTTCTCTCCAGTGCTGTTTTCTTCCAAAAGGAATTTACTTTCCTTCAACTTTTTTGATTCCTTCTTCTCACTGGGTAGATAGCTGTAAACCCAACTAAATGTATGTGATGGGTGCCCCCAATATAATGTAGCAGTTATGCCCTGTAAAAACACTGTATTGGAAGAACAGTGGTGCCCTGCCTGTTCAAACACTACTGTGTTTCTCCTCCCTTCCTGTCCTGAAAGTTTTAGAATCATGTTTTGGTCACAACAGTCAGCAATTAGTGTGAACCAAGCAACATGATGGTTATAACTGGTTACAGGTTACAATTACAAAGCTTACCACTGTGAGGAAAATTAATTGGCAATATTTTTTAAGGTTTTTGCCAATGACAAGAATTGAAAGAGCAAAAGTTAGTTTATGTCCTTCCCCCATCCCTCCAGCTCTTCCCAGATAATTCTACTCATTCATCTCTCCAACTCAGAAGCATTTTAAATTAAGCTAAAGGGGGAGGTGATCATCACCAAGTAATTATAATTATAATCGGAAGCAAAACTTGAAATGCAGTCTCCCAAGGTGATGCAGTTATTCGTGGGTGTCAAAGCAAATCTCCCTCTTCTCCATGCCCACTGTGTCCACACATGGAAGGCAACTGGACTGACCCCAAGTGCAGTGGGGTACTGTGGTAGACTGCTGGTATCAGAAATGGAGCAGGATGGAAGCAGCTGGAATCTCCCTGTGTCCAGACCAATTAACACCACGTGTGTCTTGATCTTATCAGTTGTGGTGGAAACTGGCATTTCTGTGGTCCACACTCTGTTTTTCCGCCAAAAAGGACACACCTTGTGGCTGAGGGGTTTCTCTCAGGTGGTGTTCCAGTTTTTGAACATACCCTGTTCTAAGGTAGAGCAGCATTTATGAAACACGAGATTGAAAAGCACAGTGCCTGTTAAGTCAAAACCTCAAACAATACTGCTGTCCCAAACAAGCATCTAGAATTCTGTCATTAACTCATGTGCTTGTACAAAGATTGCATGATATGAAGTGTTCCATTGCACATACTCTCCAGCAAAAGAGCCTGACAGCTTTTTTAGCACTACTGGCCAAATAAATACAGTGTTGAAATAGATGATGTTTATAATTTTTGATGGTCTGCAGCCTTCCCTTATTTTTTGCAAGTAGCCTCTGTCAAGCACAGCTGCCTCATACACCTGTTTTTTTCTTTCCATAGCATGAGTAATGACTGTGGGGATGCAGCAGTAAAGAGCAGATATAGTGCATTGTGTTTGTGCTACCAAAAGTATCTTTGAACATTATCATGTTGCTTCCTTTGCTGACCTGGAGCTTGGGAGAAGCTAGATTATTATCACTCATCTTGTAAATGTTTTGTTCTATCTGTGGGTACTCATTTGAGGATCTTCCCTGCCCTCAAAGTTTCACCCAGGTTGCATTAGGTAAGGTCTCTTAAAGATTCTGCTGGAACAACTTTTAATCTAAGCATCCTTCCTACACATGAAATAGATTTCTTTGCAGCTCTCTGGTCAAAAGAAAGACACTATCTAACCATGACCATTTCTACACCAAGCTCTCTGAGTTCAAATTCTGTGTGCTCAGCATTCCCTGTAGTCTAAAGCAATGGACATTTTTTTCCCATAGCAGTGACAGAGACTGAATTCCCATCCATTATCTTCACAAAAAGTGATGGCTCATTTTTCAAAGTACTGATTGGCAAAAATTTTGTGGATGACTGTTTTTGATGATGATTATTTTTGTAGATGGGTTATTTGCTGTGCTCTTCAAGTGCTCCCCAGACTTTGACTCCTGATGTTGTCCAGGCCATTGAGCTGCTATACCATAGCCTGCTTAAACAGTCTCATGGGAGACAGTTTGGCTACTCACTCACCTAAATTGGTGCTGGTGTAGTGTGCGGAGTGGAAAGACTCCCTTCAGTTAGGGCAGTATGTTCCAGATCAGGGATTTTACTTTTTGTTTATTTGTTTATTTGTTTGTTTGACATGGTTTCTTTATTTAGAAGCTGTTGTTGCTGGGTGACTGCTGGCACACTGCTGGATAACTTCAGAAGGACATAGCCTGGCTGAATACATCATGTCACAACTCTGAACATTAGAGGTAGAATTGCAACCGGTTCCTGTTGCTGGCTCTTGTTCTGTCAAGGCTAGGAAAGTGCTCACTGATTTGATAAGCAGTTAGAGCATCCTCCAAAACAGGAGCATGAAATGGATGGGTTTGTGCTCCATGAGAGCTCTGTAATGGCAGAAGTGTGCACGATCAGATATTCCTGACCTCTACCAATGGGCTATTGGCCCGTCTGCTACTCCAAGTTTTCCCTGTCATCAGCTGTGCTGCCAGAGCTGCTCTGGCCAACTCTTCTAAGCCATGGCCAGCTTGCTGGGAGCAGGGAGCTGGGCTCCTCACTGCAGATTTCGAGCAGAATGGCAACTGGCGCAAAGCTCTTGCTTTGGCACCCTTCAGCCATCCAGGTTCTGTTCTTTATCCCTCTTTTCCCAGTTTTTCTCTTGCCTTGCCAAAGAAATGTGGCACTAGCAGAATCTTCCATTCTGGGCAATTATCTGAGGTATTCTTTGCCAGAAGACCCAGAAATAGGGCTTTTCCTCAAATTAGTTCCAGGAAAGAATCAGAGGAAAGGGAGACAAGAAGATAGATTTGTCAGCTTTGGTGCTGGCACTCTCAGGGCCGTGTTTGCTGGCTCATTTTGTTCACCTTGTGAAATTTCAGGGCAATCCAACAAAGAATTAACATCTCTTGGGACTTCAATCCCTATTGTATCAACCCAAATGGCTTGTTTCTCTCTGGAGAAGCCAAAAATGCTAGCAGTAGCTGCTTGCAACAGGTTTCTTCAAAAGCAAACTGGACATGAAGATGGATTTTGGGCATACCTTTTTGTTTTCTGAAACTTATTTCAATGAACAAAGGAAATTGAGAGCTTCTTGCTGTTGGAATAGTTCCCTGTTTAACTGGGTAAAAAATCCAGTTTGATCTTAGCTACCCTCACAGCCCCCTCAGAGCCACCTCCCAGAACTGAGGATTTTCTTGCCTGTAAATTCTGGAGAGCTTGAAGCAGAAGTTGTGGATTTTTGCAGAGTTTCTTTAGAAGACCACAATTTCTAGTTAAGTATACATTTAGTATGCTGAATGCATGGTCAACCACAAAAAGAGAAAAATGTGCATCCTTAGCATCTTTGGACTGTCTTAGAGAAAGCAGTGGGTTGTCCATTTCTTTTGGTACCTGAGCATTTCCTGTCCCTGGCTCAAGCTGTGCATAAGCACTGCAGGTTGTCCCAGGGGGCTGTGGAGCTCTCAGCTGCCCAGTTTGACCCTGCAGGAGCTGCCTGAATTCTCCTCTGCTGAGAGGGAGCACAATCCTGTTAACCATTCTGCACAAGAATGGGGGTACAGGGGTGGGTGGGTGGGGTTGGGTGTCCCTTTAAAAGCACTGGGTTAGTAGCAGCACAATTAGACTTTTCTGTCTTTAGTTCCTGCTATACCTCTGGAGCACTTGTATGGAATGGATGCTTCAAATTAAGTATGACCTGGTTGTCCAATCCCAATTACCTAAAGAATCCCTCAATTTGCTTAACAATTCCCTCACAGCTATTATGGCTCTGACTGATTGTCCCCAGGACTCTCTTAGGCTTACAGCTAATGTAATTGATTCTTCAGTAGTAGCCTGAAGGGCCATTTGGCTTCAACCATGGTCGGGAGATTTTTTATTTTTTTCTTTTAACCTAAGAGAATGTTTTTTTTTTTTTATAATCATTCTGATTTTGGAGGGTGAGGGTGGAGGGAATCATCTGGTCACAGCTTGGAACAACAGTCTGTGCCAGATGGGGATGTATTTTCCTTGGGCTCTCAGTTAAATTGGCTTTGGATGGAAGGTCTATGTAGACTTCAACCCAAAATTTGGATGGATATTTCTGAAAAAAACCTGTAGTGAATGCTTCATTCTGACATTTTCCACTCTTTCTTCCTCTCAGTAAGAATTGAAAGAATGTTTGGGATTTTTTTTTCTGTAACTGAATGAATCTCAGTCATGACAGAAAAATCTTTTCAGTTGTGACAAAGCTATCAATCCTCAAATGGTCTCATTCGCAAGTTCTTTACACCAGGGTTGGTTACAAACTTTGAAACTGTAAAGTGGATTGTCTTTTCATCAAGGACTAGATCACAGAATTCTGTAGTCTGGGTTAGTAAATCTGCTCCAGTGGGGGTGCTCATGCTGTTGTGTTGGGCTCTAGCTTCCTGAGTTGTGTTGTGGCCCTGTTTGGATACTTTTATTTTTCACTTGGAAAAAGTTCATAACTTCAAGCACAAAATTCCATCAAAGCCCTTTCCAGAACCCTCACCCATTTTTTTTCATCAAATCTCACAGACCCATAGGTAGAACACCTAGCAGAGGTAACAGGAGATTGGTTTAAAACAGATAAAAGGAAATAATTCCTGACACAGTGAGTAGTGAACTTCTGGAACTTGCTGCCAAGGGAATTAATGGAGGCAGACAGCATCAGCAGGCTCAGAAAGGGATTAGACAGATTCATGGAAAACAGTTCAATAAACAGATAGTAATAAACAGGTCAATAAACATCTAAAAAAATTGCCATAGCTTTGAGTCATGAAGGGCACTAATTTTCTACATATCTAGAACCTTAGAATTAAGGTACATAAAATTGTTGAGAATGATAAAGAGATGCTTGGATTGCTATTTGGTTAGGTGTGGGGATGAGGGAGGAAGAGAAAGGGGACTGATGTCTGTCTGAACACAGCAATGAGCTGTTTATCTACCTGAAATCCATAAGGAAGGGAATGACTCTTCCAATGGGGGTCCTTAAAGGAATGGTTCACTAAGAATGTTATTGAGTTTGAATCTCTACAGCTCTGGCAGTCTCTGAGAATGCAGATTCTCAAAAATGTCTTCAAAGTCCAGAATTGCATCTAAACCACACTTTTTTCCAAGACAGACTGGGACCTTGCTAGGCAATGGAAGGTCCTATTGCAGTAATAGTGCTCAGCCATGGGAAACCCTATATTCCACCTCCCTGACACCAAAAAATAAAAATCTGGGCAGAGTATATGTTGTCTATATTGCTTAATGCATTTTAAAAAGATGTCAACATTAATTACTAGAATGATGTAGTTGCCAACAAAATAATGCACAAAATGCACAATATTTCCCAACCCTCTTCCATATGCAGGCCATTAATTAATGTCCTTACAAAATGAACCTTGTAAGTAACAATTTAGTCTTGATTCTGGTAAAATATGATTTTGAAAGCAGTGCTCATGGAGAAGCCATGGAGCTGGTAAAATAAACTATACCACATATTTGGTAAAATATGTGGTATAGTTTGGACTGTAGAACACTGTTTTTCCTGCACAGGGTAAGGGAACACTGACTAAAAGTTAGGCTATCTCTACAGAAAAGGCATTGGGATCTTGAGAGGATTTCATTCTCTTTAAATGTAGATGTCTGATTCAGATGGATGAGATACTAGAACAGCTACAAATGGGTGAGATAGATTGTGTCTTAAAAAAAGACTGTAATGAAAACAGAAAGTGCAAGTCATATAATGTGCCAGACCATATTGTAGTCTGGCAGAGAAATGGCTCCAGTCAATACTAGCACTATTTGTTTACAAGTTACATTTTCCTCATCTGTTGTTCTCTACCTGCAGAGTGACTTTGCATCTGCTTGAGATTTCAAGGTTATTGAACAAACTTGTCTGTTTCCTGATTGAAATTTCACTTTGATTCTCTCTTCAGCTACTGAAACTTGTTACAATTAATGTTTTGTAACATACCAATGACCATTGATGCTCTGCCTTAAAGAAATTTGAAAGATATTTGAGATATTATAGAAAAATAAACCCTGCAAATTTCTGGTTAGTGACATCTCCCACAAGCAGTGCTGAGGTTTGCCTTTCTTAATTTAAGAAAATATTTCAGCCTGAGCTTATATTTAGGCAAGTTCATAAATTTCAAGCAAAGTTTTGGAGTGGAAATGGAATAAATAATGAGGATAGAGCAGCAACATTAGCATGGCCATTGTGTGGATTCTGCTTGGTTATTCCAAAAAAGTTTTAATTGCAAATGTTTATTAAACTATATTCCCTCCTGTACAGGACATCTTCCAAATTAACTGATACTTCTTGATCTGTGAATGAGCCCCTTAGGTATCCCAAAGACATATGGTCCTCAGGAGGGAAAATATTATTCAGGATATATAGCAGCAGTCAACTGATTGCCATGAAAGATCATATAAGTAGAAGGCCTGATGATGTTGAAACAAGATGACAAATAGAAATTGTTATGAGAACTTTTTGAGGAAAAGCCTTTACTTACTGTTGGTATTTTTAGTAGGGATCATTGTGGTTGCTTCATGAAATTAATATTTTTTTTAAAAAAGGAAAAATACAGAAATTTCATTTATAAACATTTTTGCCAACTAAAATGAGCCAGAGCAGAGTTTCACCTCTGTGTGTAGATTCAGGCTTTGCCCAGTGCACTGTCTGTGCAGAGAAAAAGATTCTGTGAGTGTGACCCCTCCTGTGTGCACAGACACTGTACCTGCTGCCTTACCAACAGCACAGACACATCAGTCTGAACCCTATATTTCCTTGCTGCACACAGCAAATTCAAGATAGAGGAAAAACTTCTCAATAATGGTGTTAGTCTCTGAAAAAAAAAAAAAAAAGAAAAAAATTACCATTAGGAATAATTCCAGTTGCCATTGTTGTTTAGTTACTGTCTTTGTATCACTGCATCTTCTCATCAACTCTATTCCACTGCTGATGCATCCCAAAGTGCTTTGGGTTGATGGTGGCAGTGCCACTGGTGGAAGGATGTTCCACTGTCAGTGAAATAATGCATAAAGAACTGGAAGCTCCTGGAGATATATTTTCCATTTCAATTTTTATGTTTATTTTCATTCATGAAACCTGGTATAGCCAGTCAGTAATGTGTAAGGTAGGAGTCCCCATTCTCCTGTATTCCAACTTCGTGCTCCATTGCTACTCATTGGTGCTACACAGATATTTTTGAGCAGGGAAAAGAAGGGTGAAACCCTCACCAATCTGTTACAGAAACCCTAGAAAGTGTGTGTTGCTGTAGTTAAATGGTGTGTGACTTATAGTAAAATTACACATGGGTGATTTTTTTTGTTTAAAATGTTTTGCAAGTAAGATGTTACAGGCCAATGTAGTTTTGTTTTTATTCTGATTGTATTTATTTATTGAAAGTAGCTTTTCAGGAAAAAAAGGTTTAACTGTAGGTGTTCACCTTGATTTTTGTGTTCTTTGTTGACAACTGCAGGATATGGGTAAATTAAATATTTTCCTGTATATGTGGTTGTCATTTGAAACAATAAGCTTCAGATCTCTGTGGATTGAAGTTCCACCCTGAGATCCATATATGGATATAAAACTTAGTCACTGATTCAGTGTGAGTTTGGAGAAAAGCTCATGAGGGTTATTGTAAAGTCTGTCACCAAGTTGGTTTTGTATTGGGTCCATCAAGTATATTTTTAAAATTTGTACCTCCCACTGTTTTAAGTCTTGGTATCTCTACACAGCATGGGCTTTGGCGCTTTGTGATTTTTATTACGTACTTTTGCCAGCCACTTGCACGTTTGGTGGAACTTCCACTGCAAACAGTCCCTCCAGAAAAGTCGGGTAACTTCCAATGAAAAATTTAACACAGGTGTTTTAATGAAATGCAGTTTGAAATACCTGGTTTTCTTAACCCTGGCAAAAGAGCCCAGGACAGAGCAGTAAGCACTGATCCCACAGCCAGGTTACCCCTGCCAGCTGCTGTAGCTGTCTCTGTGGTGGTTCCTGCCTCCCAGCACACGAGGAGCAGTGTGCTTCTTTAGCCCTAATGAAACCAGGGACATTTGGCTTGCACTGAAAGCTGTACTAACTTAGCATCACATTTGCCAAGAGCATGTACACTAAAAATTGCTGTGAATCAGTTAACTTGTCTGTGATAAGTTGTGGTAAACCAATTTTCTGATCTTCTGAATGCTGAATTTAACTTGACTTTGGGTGGTTTTGTTTGAGCTGAGGGAGCTCAGTCTCTTGCTGCTTGTTATTAGTTATAGGAGCCAGGATGAGATCAGAGTTCCATTGTGACAGCAGCACTGCAGCCAGAGGCTTGGGGTGTTATTTCAGTAACTTTATCAGTCTGATTTAACAAATTGATGTAAAATTAAATACAAACAAACAAACAAACCCACTTCAAATTAAAAATCCCAAACAAATGAGTAAAAAACCACAAAAGGTTGAGTGACTACAGTGCTGATAAGGAAATTATGTTGAGATAAGTTTTTAGAGAAGAAAAGGGAGAGTGAGCACAGAGAGTCTAACAGGACAAAGGGTCCAGTGGAAAAAGCTCAACCAGCTCTCTCTCTCAATGCATTTTGTTCCAAGAGAAGTTGCCTGTTGCAGAGGGATTTCATGGTACCAGCTCATTCCCCCTTAGTTTAGGTATTTGAAAACAATCACATTGAAATAGATTTCCCCCATTTCTCCCTCTCTCTGTAACTGTTATATTTGTTACAAGTTCTTCAAGAAATCTGAAAGTAATTTGTTCTTTTTTGACACTTGTGAGAATTTTTAAAAAATGTTGAAGGAAAACTGGTACTGTAAAAGGAAGCAGAAAAACTTGGGCAGTTTGGGACATATGTGACTTTTTTTTCCTTTGTCTTTTTCATATTTGGTTAAGAAATGTACTTGTTTAAGAAACAAAGTTGTATAATAAACATATTAGTAATGTTGGAAGTAAGACATGTTTTCCTAATACATTGGTGGAATTATTCTGGATCAGTTGACTCTTCTGTAAATATGCCCTTAAGGTCAGGAGGACCTTTGGTTCCGCTGCTGTACAAATGCCATTTGCATAAGTTCAAATTGTCCAGGTCCAGTTTTCAAACACAACCAACTTTTTGGCAGCATTTCAGAATTTATAGTTGCATTGGATTGGTACTGATATTTGTGGACTCTATTTTTCACACTTCTGTTTCTATTTAGTAGCTCTTTTCATATTTTCTATGAAAGATATAATTGAACATGATTTAATCTTCCTTCTGTATTTTATGGGATAGTAGAGAGAGTCACTTGCTTTAGCCTCTTAATCGGAAGACAGGAGAGGCTGACTTCATCAACATAGAGCATTTAGAAATGGATTATTTAAAACATTTTTTAAATACAAAACCTCCTTTATCTGTAACAAACTGCAGGAACAGTGTTCTTCATGCAAGAAAGTTTGGCTTTCAAGTGGAGCCCACTTTTGCCCTTTTTGATTTAGTATTGGGGAAAAAAAATCTAAAATTATTTTTGAGGCTGCAGAAAGGCTTTTTCCTGAAGAATAGCAGGAGATTCTTTTCTCCCAGTTGGACAGTGTGCTGATCAGTCAGTGGCATTTCAGCCTGGGAACAAGGAGGATTCTCCTCCTTGACCAGAATGGGGGCCAAGGATCTGCAGAGCATCCTGTGGAGCTCCATGCTGTTTCCTGCTCAGCACAAGGCACTGATCAACATCCCCACAATGGTGATTCACTTTGAGTTACTCATTTAGTAAAGCTTCAACTGCTTTATAAATTAAGGCAGACATTATCATTTTTGAGAAATCTAACAATAACAGCCTACCAGATTCCAGAGAATAATAGCAATGACCAACTGTGCAGGTCAGAGGGGCTGTGAGTGTGCATTCGTGAGGACTTTGGCTCTCCTTTGAGAATTTCAGACAGAAGCTTCTATTAAAGTGCAAAGTATTGTTATTATCTTTGTCCTTTATACATATTTAAATAGTACATGATAATCATCTCTGTGAACTCTTAACTATTCATAAAGGTGGCTGTCAGTTAGAGGCCTGAACCAGTACTCCAGATCCAAATACTTAAAATGATAGATCATGTTGTAACCTTCTGAGAATTATTCATAACCTTTGTGTAGGAGGAGTTTCCTTTTAGGAGACAGGCTTTGCAGATGATTAGTTAGTGGGGAATTTAATTGTTCTGTTGGGGTAATGATACCCCAGAATGGTGGAGAAATTTTGCCAGTTTAAAGTATTTTTTGTAGATTTACCCACAGGAAGAGCAAGAGGCAGAGAATGATGAAGGTAGAGGGTTCAACCACTTTCCATCCATCTTGGTGTAGCATTTTCTGATCCATTTCTGATCCTCCATGGCACAGGGAGTCCCTACAACCCGCGTTAGAGCTTCAGCTACCTGTGTTCCCCCCACTGCCCCCAAAGAAAGGTTAAAGTAGTATATCAAATAAAAGTTGTATAGAGACAGGTTTGCTCTGAACCATGACATTTTGAGAACTTGATATGTGTATTTTGCAACTCAGTACTCAGAACAACTATCTAATTAGCACAAATATTTAGGTTGGAGCCTTCAGGTGGAGTGTAATGGAATGTACATTTTAAACCACAAAATTTTCAGTCTCTATGGACTTCCCAAATACCTTCCTCTTGGGCTGCAGGATCTTCTTTGGCCACTTCTTCTCTTTGACTTGAACCAGAATTTACTGAATCTAAAAAACCAAAACCAAACACACCTTTCTCACTAAAAATTGAATCAGAAAACTCATATATTGGCAATCCATGCAAGAAGTGTCTGCCTTGGGCTGCTGCTGGCCAGCTGTGAGCTCAAAGCACCAACAGCCCCAGGAGAAAGGGGCAGAGCAGAGACCAGACAGGTGGGGAGCACCTTCCCTTTCACAGGAGCATCATGCAGGACTGTGGGGTCTTGGCACATGTTCCCAAGGGTTTTCCAAAGTTGGAGCTTTGCCTGTTTCACTCATGGCCTCATCCCCTCTGGAGCTCATCAGGCCTTGGAAAGAGCAGCCTGTGCGTCCATGCTCTGATGGGCTGCTGTCCTTCCTGGAGAATTCCACTCTTCCTGGTTGAGGGAGATACTCTACTCCTTCCTCTAGTTTATTTTACCCTCTTGGTATGCAAAGTATTCTTTGTTAATCTTCCTTATTTATTTGAATGTTAATTGGTCCTTGTTAATTTGGTTTTCTGTGCTGGAAGCCAAGGTCAACAATGAGTCCTTCCACATTAGCTCTTAGTGTGATTGCAAGGTAGTGCAATGCACCTTGGAAAAAAGTAGAAAGAAGCCTTTCCTCTGTTTTTAATGTAACCTTTGTGTCAGGTAGGGGTTTGGAGGTTGAAAGAGAGAGAGAAAATGTATGTTCAGCGCAGGCTGAAGGAGTCCTATTGATTGAAAGGGACTGTTAAATTAAAAGACAGTTGTTTTGAAAGCAAAATATCACTTGACCCCGAAGAGACAGGCAATTGCAGCCCTGGGGTTAGGTATAACAACAGAGCTGGATTTGCTGTGGGAATGCAAACAGCAGGCCTGGAAACAGATTTAGGTTTTTTCTGTAGCTTCATTGTTTGCATATGCAACTTTCAAACTGCTGTTTTTGTTGCTCTAAGAGCAGTCTCTTCTGAGAACACCCTTCTTTTGGGCTGGAATGGCCATTTTATGAGATAAAAGTAAGAATTTTTGTCTAAAACAGATTCTGTTCCATGGGGCAAAACAAACAGAGCTATCATAACACTTTAAATAGTAATCAAATATGTTTTTCTGTTTGCATTCAAAAAGGTGGAAAGGTAACTTGACAAGATGAAAGAAGGAACCAGATTTGTGTACCCCCCTTTCTCAGTAACAGGTATAGAGTTTTAGAGAAGACTTCAAGGCAAAAAGAAAAAAGCATAGAATATACTGTTATGGTGTTATTTTTGTCTTTCATTTTTATGACAACTTATTTGTACTTAAAGGAATCTTTCCAAAGAGTTAAGAAGCATCATTAAATAAAGACTGTGAAATGTGCAATATGGCTTATTTATTTAAATGTTAATTGGTCCAACGAACACTTCTAATTAGCTCTATATTTGCTTAGCAAAAAGTTTTACAAATTCCAATTGTGAAAAGCAGCTATTTTGAGCTGGTAAGCATGTTGCAGAATCAGCTATGATTTTTCTATAGTTCTCAGCCCTTGAAGGCACAATTTAATTTTTCATGTATGCATACTAGCAACGGTAAACACTTGCGAGTGTAAAGAACCTTCTTTAATTAGCTGCACAACAATTAAAGGATTCACAAACTAAATTGAACCCTGTCTCTGTGCTTACTAGCTGAATTCTACCACCTGTCACAACAGCACTTTGTTCAATCTGTTATGCAAAATCATTATAGCAATATAGCTGAGGAAAAAAAAAGAGAAAACAGCAATTATTTCTTACTTTTCTCTTGAATGGGTTATTTTGGGTTATACTGATGTCAGGTTCATTGAAGCTAACCTTTTGAAATCTGTAACAGCATAATACTTATATGGCAGGCTTAGAATAGCTAGGAGAATATTTTGTTTTACCCTTTTAAGAGCAAGTGAGGCACATCCTGAAAGTACGGTACTTTCTCTGATCATTTGGAGGAAAAAAAGCTCACCAAAAACTGTGCTAACTCCTGCAGCAGCCTGTTATTGCTCTTTGTCAGATGAAAAAATGACCAACATCTCATAGTACAAAATACTCTTTTGTTATTAAAGCTTGTATGCCAATATGAAATCTAGTTTTAAAACCCACTGGTTTTCTAAAGTGGAAAGAGTTGCACTTTTAGCTTACCTGTTGTGGCTTCTGACATATGTGATCATTCTTCAGATCCTGAAACTAAAGCAGCTCATAAATATAATCTATAAAATACTGGACTTAATTGTGTGCTAACTTTATTTTCCCTTCAAGGAGAAGTGGTTAAAAATGAAGAAGTTTGCATCTTTACAGAAGAGCCTCACCTCTCATTTAGATTGCACCCCTTTTCTGGAGGGAGCTTAGAGGAGCAGGGGCACCAGGACACCAGGGGACTCCCCCATTTACCCCTCCTGTACCTCCCTGCACAGGAGTCAGGCTCTGACAGCTCCTGCACTCCTGGCTTGGGGTGTGCAAAGCTTCAGGCACCATTTCACCCCTCTGCTGCCTGCAGAGGTGAGCACCTGGTTACCCCCTGCTCACTCCTCTTCCTACTCACTTTGTGCTGGGCAGAATTGGAGGGCACAGGAGGAAGGTGGAAACTTATGAAAGGCCAGCTGGGGAGGAGGTGGGCATGGGGCAAGAGGGTGAAAGCCCTCGGGTGACCTGCCCTGCTGCTCCTTGCCCAGCTCCTTGCAGGGACAGCGATCCACCCTCAGCACCCCAGGGTTTGTGGTGCTGCTGAGCATTCCCAGTGAAGCAGCAGTGTGTTCTCTCTGTGTAAGGACTGTGGGGAGTGAGGAAGACCTGTTTAGGTTTCTCTTTATTCTGCAGTGACAGCTGACAGGAATGTGCACCTCGCTGCCAGCTCTCCTGCGGGAGAGGCACAGGTACAGTTCTGTGTGCTCACCAGAGCTGAGGAGCTGAAAGCAAAGCTGCCTGCTGACAGCTTCCTGAAATCATATCAATAACATATTGTTAGCTCTGCTGATTGAAGCTAAAAGAGTCTGCTGTTGGATAAAGGATATGTGATACGGGCATTTCATAAGCTAGGGATATAAATGAATAACTCTGCTCATTCACAGTGCTTACACTTTTTACAGTATAATTTTTATACTATTGTCATTTTTCAATATTTTTGAAAAACACAGAAAGATAACAAAGAAGTTGTTAAATAACACTGTGAGTTTGGCTTTTTTCTAAAATAGTCAGTCAGAAAATAAAATTCAACAAAAAATTGGCAAAAGACTTCTCTTTTTGTTACTTAAAAAAATTAGAAAAAAATAGAGCTGCAAGGAAGCCAAATACTTTGATTAAACTTGACTTAAATTCTCAGATAATTTTGCACTGAAGTATGACAAGCCACAATATGCTCTATACATCTACTTCTTTCTTTCTCACATCAAATAAGAATAGTTAGCCTATTCTGAAGTATAAAACTAAGGAGATGAAAATCCTCTTAATTAGAAAGAGATATAATGATCTCCATATTCATAAGTATAGGTGCAAGGGGCTGGAATTCAGAAAAATGAGTTTCTGCTTGGGCAACAGGAGCAATGCCCAAACAGGGATTTTGTGTGGGAACTCCTGACTGCTCTCAGCTCTGGAGATTTGGGATTCGGTCCTGTAGGAAGAGAATCTCTCTGATGCTCCTGTTGTAAGTAGTAGGAGCCCAGTCACTGCCTCCCATGGCCAGGGGCTTGAACCTGAGCCACCAAACCTTTCTCCCCACTTTGGTCTGGCTTTGTGTTTTGCTGGAGTCACCTGCATTCACACTGGTTTGCAGAGTGTGAATTAACATTGAGTGAAGCTTTACACTGGAGAAAGTGAACACAAACTGCTCATTTGCACAGGCTTTTCAAGAGGCTTGGAATAGTTTCAGTGAGAGTTTGTGGTGTTTTTGTGTGTGTTGTGTTGAAATCTTGCAGTGAAGCAGTCCCTGTTAGTCCCTGGTCCTTCTGATAACAACTGTAGCTGCTCTCAGCTCTCTGTGGGGCTGGAGGCTCCTGGGATGCTGTCAGTCACTCGAAGGAGTTTGGTCAGAGCTGTTTGTGGCCAGAGCTGGCTGCTAAGGATATATTACAGTCAGCAGAGTCCATCTCCCACCTGACTTTGCAACCGTAATTGAACTTGCCAGGGTCTGTCATCCTGGGATTGCATTTATCAGACTTTCTTTGTCAGCTTTGTTACCACTCACCTATCACCATGAGAGGCTGTCTTTTCAGCCAAGGGCCTGCAATGTTGCAATTAACATCAAAATTACTTCAAGGATTTTTATCCTGCAGGTAGCTTTAGAATGTTATTATATTTTTACAGTATTCCTTCTCCCCTCCTTCATCTATCTGCCATGTGTCTGCCAGGTTTTCAGTGCCTTTCTGTTAATGATCAAAGCTACTGTGCCCACATGAAACAGGGGTGCCTGAGCAGCAGTTGGTGCCCAGCTTGTTGGGTCCTGAGGGCAAAGGGAGGAGATTCTCTGTTCCCTTCAGGGGCTGCACAAAAGGTCCCATCTTTGCAAAGCCAAGAGCACTGCAAAGATGGGACCTTTTCTTGTGCTCACTGGTGTGACACCATTGTTATTCCCTTGGCTTAACTGCAAAACTGTGACAACTGTTTGGTACCACCATTCAGAGGAAAAGGCAGAATAATCTCACTGCAACAGGTAGAGAGGACTTTAAATCAGCTGGGAAAATACAGGGAAGTACCCCAGGTCAGTTACTTTTGGTATAGATGTTCCTCTTTGGGGTTGTCTTCCTCCCTCTGAAAGAGCAGTGTGGTGTATTTCTTTTTGCTCCTCTAAAAGGACATAGGATAAAGAGCTTGTTTTCTGGAAATTCCTCAGGGTGGGTGGGTGTCTGAGCAGCACAGAGACTGCTAACCACACCCTGGTAAGCCCGAGCCACTTGTATCAGTGGGAAAGCAGCTCAGGAGGTCCAAGCTGGCCTTGGAGTTCCCAGCTCTGCTCTTGTGCTCATGACAGTGATCAATTGGTAAAGTTAAATGGCAGAAGCAGTGAGGTATCAGTAAGAATATGGGCAGAACAGAACACCAATGCAATAAAGGGGATTTGTGTTTTCTTCTGCGTCATTTTACTTGGTATTAATTAGGTACATTTTTTCATGCCTTAGTCTGTGTGATATTTCCTCATCTATCTTTTCCACTTAATTCTTTAACGAGTTTTTTCTTTCTGCTTTTTGGGAGACCACAAACACAAGGGGTATTCTGTGAATTGTTTGCTCTATTTTCCAGCATTACCCTGCTTCTAGTGTCCCTGCCTATTTCAACTGCATCTTTTACTCCATCTCATTTCACTCAAACTTTAAGGCTTTCTCAGCTTTATTCTTTGTTTCCTTTTTCCCCCTGGAAATTAGTATTAAACTAATATGATGAGTAATAACTCATGAAAGCCACTTGTATATAAGAATCACTACAACCATCTAAATTTTGTGTGGTATTTTTTGTCACCAAGTTTATGTGTTATAGGGAGAAGAAGAATAAATCAGTTGGACTGAGGGAAGAAAGAAGATAGAATTTGGAGATAGAAAGTATTAACGGCCAAGAATCTCTGTTATTAAAAAACAAAACAAAAAAATCTAGCATTTTAAACAAATAAAAAAAATTATGCTGACAGGTTTGCCATGAGTTAAAAAACTCTGTCTATTCAGCAGTCAATTATGTTTGATAAAGGAAAGCTATCTGGCATACTGGACTAAGCAATGGGAGTCAAGAGTTCTGGATGCTGTCCCTGGCTTCTTTACAGAGGATGAGCCATCTATTTAAGTCAAGATACATGGCAAGCTTTTTCCTAAATGAGATATGGAAATGATCAGTTTGGGATACTTATTTCTACAGTGCTGAAATTCTGAAAACCTTGGTCTCTTCATGCTCTTTGGGAGCACAGAAATTGGGCAAGTTACTTCTGAATTTCTACCGGTTTCCCCTTCCATTGTATTAAGATGTTGGATATTTCTGTACCCAGCAAAGAAGCATTTATCAAAGGTGTTCCTCTCCTCTCTGATTGAATTGATCACAGTGTGCTTTGGGGTCCCATGTGCTGGAGGCCTTTAGGGAATGCTGGGGCAGAAGCTGCTGGGGGGAAACGAGGAGCTCTTTCCACATCTGTAGTGTGGCTCTTTATGCTTTTCATGGGGGTGATTTTTTTTTAATATAGTTTTTTTCCTAAATATACTGACCTTGAAGAATGCAGCAATTGATCTTTTCATTCTCTCTATATTTCTTCCTCTCTTTTGTTCCCCATTTAGAATTCTTGGGAGTAAAATAAATGCAGTTGTATTATATATGTACTTTAGGGGTATGTATTATCACATATGTTCTCTTTCATGTGCAACAGGTTACACAAGATTTAATATATTAATCTTTCCTTTTTCTTAAAACATTCTCTTAGGCACGTAGTTTCTGTCTTGATGTCATCACAGGTAGCCCATATGCTTAGTGATGCATTGTTTTGTCTACAGTCTAACTCAATAGCATGCAATTTGGAGCATCCTTAATTATCCTACGAACCATTTTGTGATAATGAAACCAAATATGGTGTAGACTTGGCTGACATCTCTGTGATATTACTTGGCATACCAAATATTTCTGTTTCAAATATAAATTGGTTACTGCTTCTTCAAAATATGCATTCTATTAATTAAATCTATACTTGAGACATCATCCCCCCACCTCCCAAGCTGTTATAAGTATTCTCTCTCTCCTTGTTCTGTATGCAGATAGGGTTGGTATAGGCTCTCTAATTTGACAAAAAATAGGCTAACCTTGGGGTCTTTCAGTCCTACAACCACAGCTGAGTGTGCAGAGTCTTTCCATATAACTAGGTCTTTTGTTCCACTAGAGCAAATGACTTAATTTGTTAGAGAGCTTTTTTTTTTTTAAAAGGTTTAACTGTAACAGTCTTTACCTAATAGACCTGGGATTGCAGGGAGGTGATTAATGTGAATTAAAGGATCTCTGTGACACAGGACTAAAGGACAAAATTACGGTGCTGTTGTTGTTGGCAATCCCACCCGTGCAATTTAATTCCTCCCTAAACCAGATTCCCAACATTTTGCATAAAGTTAAAGGAGAAGTCTAACTGGACCACATACTTTTCAAAAGTCTCTCTATTCAGGGATGTTCTGTTTATGCATTTTCCCGGGCAATGAGTGTCTTTGTCCCTTGAAATCCATCTATTTATTGCAGTGACACCTACTGCTGAGAGAGCTGATCCGCAGCAGGCTCGGATCCTGTTAAACTTGGCCAACAAGCACTTTGTGACTCAACCAGCAGATGTTTCTGTGGCTCAGGTCAAAGGCAACTTATGGACTCGGGTTTTTTTGCTTTGCTCCTAGCATTAAGTGCCAGGAAAGTCAACACTAGGTACAGACAGCTGACCTGACCAGTAGCAGGAGGAGCTGAACCAGGCCCCTGAGGATCTGCAAAGACCAAAGCATTAGTCTGTTGAGCCACTGTGCTGGCTACAGTCCAGCAGTTTCAGACAACTGACTATCTGATTGCATGCCTGGGTTTTAGTAATGATTTCACATACTTATTTGATGATTTGTATCCAAGCTTATGCTTCTGACAGGTGCCCTTGCGAACAAAATCTCGCTGGGCTATCACATATGAATATTTCACAGTCAATCATACTTTGATCTCTGGGACATATGTGCATTTGACATTATATTTAGCTGTGCACAAAATCTAAGTCTAAGCCTTTGTGAAATGAAAAAAAAAAAATCATCAACCCATCATTACAGTTTTGGATTTAAGTAGTTTCAAACTGTGCTTTGAGTTCTGCGGTCTTAACTCTTCTTTATTGATCTCTTTGTAATTGGTTCAGGGGGCCTGATCCTCCTGTCCTCTCCCAGCTGAAATGCTTGGCCTTTTATTTGGAACTTTCCTGTGTGAGGAATGCAGGATTAATAGGGTCAACATTATGTATCTTTTAATGTTATATAATGGGTTAGAGCGTTGCAGACTTCCAGAGCAGTGCAGTGTCCTCAGATGAGAATAGGAGATTCAGAGGCCTTTCCATGCTGTAAAAATGACAAAAAATGAAATAATAAATATGCTTTGTAGAGTCTTCCAGGCATTTTATTATTTTATTTGTACTCTGTGATGGTAAAGTGGTTCATTAAAAGCTTAATTTTAAGGTTTCTTCAATCTGATGTGGATGCCAGTTAGATTAATTAAAGTGAATGATCAGATAGGAGCTACAGGAAATTGATCAAATTGGAGAGGGTTTAATCAGTTGTATACATTCCAAATTACATGAAAATAACAAATTTACTTTAAAAAATGCTGTTTCTAAAGTAACAGAAGCTTTAGTTTAATGAAGCATTTCACAAATAAGGCTCCAATATGAATTTTGGTATCACTCTTTTCTTTACTTTTGCCATCAAAAGATCACTAGGAAAAAAAAAGTAAAATGAGAATCAATGTTTATAAGCTAAGAAATAATGATCCCAGATGCAACCAGTGCCTGGAAAAAAAATCTTTTTTTTTTTTTTTTTATTTTTTAATCTACTGAACTTTCAGTAGCAATTATTTATCCTTCTCTTCTTTGGATCTGACTTCTTAAGTATATGCAAGTGAAATAGAATAAATAAGGAGGAAAACAGATTTTGCTAAGTCACATGCAAAGTAGCAATAAATCAAACAGCTTGTCTGCATTCTTCTAATCTTTCTATTCTAATCTGTGAGTGAGATTTATAAATGACCTCTCCTCTCCTCTGTGCTCATCTTCCTAGATTGTGATCACAAATGGTTCAGAGTCCTCCACTCCATGGGTGCTACCAACCAAAGGCTGCTCTGGTGATTTATCTTCCACTGATCACTTATCAGTCCCAAAGGCTGTGCTAACTAGAAAGTACCCTGCAGATGTAACAGGTATTTTAGAAAGCAACTCTCTTCCCAGTCCAGAGCAAAGGCAGTACAGCCTCAGCAAACCATTTTCTGTCTGCTAATGACTTTTGAAACTTCAAAATCCCTCTGCTAACCCTTCTTTAAGACATAAAAACTGTTGTGGAATGAGTTGGCTCTGTTGTTACTAAAGGAGTACTTTGTTTTGGAATCAATAAGCAGCTTGTTTAAATATCAGCACTACAAAGCAGCCACAGTTTTGTCAAATGCCTTCCCGGCTGCCCCCTGCGTGGTGCCGGCGCTGGAGGATGGGTGATGGAGTGGGGCTGTGGGATGGAGCCTCCTGGGATGTGGGATGGGGCAGCTCTGGAGCCTCCTGGGGTGTGGGATGGAGCAGCCCTGGAGTCTCCTGGGCTGTGGGATGGAGCCTCCTGGGCTGTGGGATGGAGCAGCCCTGGAGCCTCCTGGGATGTGGGATGGGGCAGCTCTGGAGCCTCCTGGGGTGTGGGATGGGGCTGCCACAGAACCTCCTGGGATGTGGGATGGGGCAGCCCTGGAACCTCCCGAGATGTGGGATGGGGCAGCTCTGGAGCCTCCTGGAGCTGCGGATGAGGCAGCCCTGCTCCCCCAGAGCTCTGGGCAGGCTGTGCTCTGCTCCTGCTCCAAACCAGCTCTCTCCAACAGGAGCTGCGAGTTACACGTGCTCTGCAATGCCCACAAAGCCCAAATGTGCTAATGTCACTAGTGGTGATAGCCAATTACCAAGCTGGCCTTAATAATGTTTAAATAAAAACAAATAGATAGGGCACATTACCTGTAGGCCAACTTTCTTTTTTTAAAGACATCCTGTTATACTCCAGAAACCATATATTTTCCTGATATAATTATATTATACCCCAAGGAACAGGACACCTACTTAACAAAAACTCCTATGAAGTCGATGCAATTACTCTATTTTACATAAGTAAAATGAGAATAGAATCTGGCCTAATGTTTATTTCATTTTATCAGACTGGATAATGCTGTCCTGGTGGCATTAAATACAGCTGATCTCTCCCCTCCCCTTCCGTGCACACATGTTTTTGTTAAAATCCAACTATTTACATCTATGTCTCTTAGTATTGCCTACAAATCAGTCAAAGAAGAGTAGGTCATTTATCCTGCCCTACTGTTTATATATTAATCATCTGGCAAATAAACTGCTCAGTATCCTACCCACCTCAGTAATATTTGTGATGTAATTTGTTTGGATGCCCAAATGTCACCAGCGTTGATTGTAAGAGATGAAAAAAATGTACTTGCTCAGCACACCAAGCTCTGGGCTAAAATGTAAGCATGAAATCTCTGGTTTATTTTTGTAATAATGTTTACAGCTGTTTAATGACCCTGAAAGGGTTCAGTAGTCTGGTGTTCTGTATTTCTTAACAGGAGTGTATTATGCTTATAACAGCTTTAGTTCAACTGTTTCTGCTGCAACAATAAGAACAATATTTAATAAAAATTCAATATATATTCTGATCTCAGCAATACCTGTTTACGGGTTGCTAAGAACTGAAGCAGTCTTTCTAGAATTTGCCAGTGGACCACAAGATAATGTAGATGTATGTGAATTTTTCTAGCTGGAAAGATAAATACCAGGTCTATATTCTGAAAGCATAAGTAACAGTGTGTGTAGCTCTAACTGCTCAGAGGATCAGGGCCAGAGCGAGCTTGTCGTTTAAACACGTGAGCTTGTAAAGCATTACTTTGCTTACTGAACTGTAAATCTTTTAACTAACCTAATCTAAGCCATAATAACAGCACAACAGTGGCTTTAAAATGACTGTTTTCTCTACAGAGGGGAGAGCTTCAGTGTGTGTGTGTATCCAGCAGGAATGAACAGGTGTAAATAAGAGCTGAATTTGGTCCATCTGTTTGCAAAGATAACAGGTGTGTGTCTGCACATATGTGTCTGTATACAGATATTCATGTGCCTGCATATGTTTACATGTGTGCCCAGGCATAGATTTATCTTTAAATTCTCCCATCCTGCTTGCCATATTTTTTTTTCTCTGTTTCCAGCAAGAGGAAGCTCAGCTTCTCGTATTACATTAATGTAGTTGTGATGACAGGCATTTCTGGTGTCATAATTGGTTTTAAATTCCAGTAATCCATTTCAAATAGTTAAATAAAATCTGTGTGTTCAATTGAAATGGCTAAAGCCAGAACTTTCGCTATTGATATCACAGGAAATAGTCTTGAGGGCAAAAATGTGAGCGAAATCAAAATAACTATTAGTATCATCAAAGGGACTTGAATGTCTCACTGTACCTTTATGTAGGAGATGAGAGAGAGTATTTTATAATATCTGTATCCCACAGTGAGTTTCATAAGCTGAGCTCCTCCTCAGAGGAACAGGATCCTGCCCGCTGGGCACAGTTTGTGGCCAGATGGCCTTGGACGGTCGGTGTGCTGCCTCCCAGGGGTGCTGCTGCCCTGCCCAGCGCAGAGTGAGCCCAGCTGGGTGTAGCCTGTGAATGCAGCGGGGCTGGTTTGGCGCTTTTTGGCCACAGCAACTCACCTGGGCAAGAGCTGAGGGTTTCTTTGGGTTGGAAAGGGCAGCCCGTGACTGCTGATCCCAACGTGCTCTGGTGCGGTGCCGTGTCTTGAGGGACACTGTCTTCACCCAACATTTGAGATAATTAAAGGTCAGAAGTTTACTAAATAAACTCCAGCAAATATATTTTGAATTCTTTAACAATCTCAAATTTGATTTGTAGTTCATTTTGTAAACATTTGTTAACTACAGAGAACATTGTGCTTCGTTCCCAGCACAAGAGATGGCAAAACATTCTGTGCCTTCCTTATATGAGAGATCAGGATCATGAAAATAATGTGATAGACTATATATTTAACAACTGAAAGCTAGAGGTTTTCCCTATCATGGAGCATCAAAGTAGCACTTATTAATGGACTTTTCCAGATTTTTTATTTTTGTATACCTTGACACCGAGGTGGGTACCATGAACTGCAGGGGCCTCAGTGGGGAATGAAAGCCCCTTGCTCCACCTGAGGTAACCCTCTCTGGCCACAGACCTACACAGGAATGATGGATAAAGAGGGAGAGAATGAAATTGCAAATTCTTTTTGTTTTTTTTTAGAGAAATTAGGAAAATTAGATTGAGTTATCTAATTCATAGTGGAATGATGGATGAGGCTGTGTTTTGTTTCTGTCTTGCATGTGGATACAAGATGAGATTTTGGTAGGTTTTGCTGTGAGAGGGCTAAGGGATACCAGGAGTGGTTTCTGTGAAAGCTGATCAGTAGCAAGGTCCCTGTGTTCAGAAAAGCTGTAACTGGGCATGGCAGGGGAGAAATGTCACAGGGCAGTACTTTCAGTGCCATGGTTATGCTTTGCAATGAAACCAGGTTGGAGTGAGGAACAGAGGAGACAATTCAGAGCCAGAGGGAGGAGCAGGCCTGCAAGAAGCAGGGGCAGATGAGGGGGAAATGCAGTTTAAGTGAAGAATACATCTTGAGATGGTGGTGGCTGGATCCCAGGAACTGCACGGCTGATCAGAGTGGGTGGCATTCAGAGCTGGTTGTTGCTCACTAAGCAGAGGCTTTGCTGACCTTTCTGCATATTTAATAAAAAATGTAAAACATTTGCCATGCCAAAAGATCCATGTGGGGGAGTTAGGCTCCCCCGACTTAATCCAAAATTATTAGTCTTTAAATGAGAAATTATGGATTTGGTATTCCTCTAAACGATTTTTTTTGCTTGTTCTCTCAATATTCTACATTAAATATTTCTGTATGAGTTTGGAAGACAGAAAATAGCAAAAAGGAAAAATTGGAAAACTTGCCATGTTCCAGCTACAACTGCTGTTACTTTATTAAAGTTATATTTGAAAAAGAAGCACAGAATAACGAAAACCTCAACCACAACTCCCCTCCCCAATCCAAATAACCATACATTTGAACTGATGCTTAGGGTTAAACATCAGAATTAATAAATTCCACTGGGATCTGTCAGCATTTCCAAACTTCGATAGAGCATAAAATGCTAAAATTAACTACCCAAACCTCTCTGAGCATGTAAAAGCACCAGGTCCTATTGAGATCAACTGAAAAAAAAAAAAATTAGACTGTAGTTTTGAAGCTGTTATAGAATAATGACAATTCACAAAGACCTTTCTAAACATTCTTCAGTGTTTGTGTGTGTCAGCACATGCTATGCATTTCTGGAATTGTCACATTCTTGTTTGCCAGCATGCCTTGTTTAAGCATGGTGGGGAGAAATAACACTCCTGGGTATGTGAAATCCAGAGAAATAGTAGATTCAGGTTGTGTTGTTATTTGTGAGAGTATTTTTTTTTTTTAAGAAGCACATAGGCAGATATTCAAAATCTGGGTTAACTTCAGGCAATGGCAGACCTAAGGACCACAGGTATTCAGTTGTTTAATTAATCCTTTTGAACATGAATTTGGTTTGTTCCAAAAGTTAAGAAAACTTTCAGAAATTAAAAAAAAAAAGTGGTTTGTGTGTACCCACATTTTGAATGATTGTGGTCTGCTGCACAGAAAACTTGAATGGAAATTAAGAATTTTCCTTGTTTGCTACATGGCCTTGGGTGAACACCTGGCTTAATTATGTTCTCCTACTCTCTACTTTTGGAAAACAGGCACTGCAAGCTAAATTTAAGTGGATTTCTTTTATAGACTTAACTTCTTTATATTTTTATGAATAACAACATTGACAGCAGGCAAATAATGGGCCCCAATATGTGACCCAAATCAGACTGTTGAATTTTGAAAAAGATCTGTTATGTATATGGGCAAAATTAGGTGGCTCTAGTTCTTTTTTAATACACGTGAATATAACTCTTTCCTGTACTTACAAGATCTGCATTGTGTCACAACCTCAGTCATCCTGCCAGGAGCAAAGAGGTCTCCCCTCAAAGACCTCCCATACTTTGTTTTTAGGCCCTGATCCTGCAAATACTTAATCATGTGTGGAACTTTGCTTTCAAGAGTCACCCTTTGAAGTCTACTGGACTGCTCCCACGAGCACAATTACATGCATTTTAAGTGTGTGCCAGATCTGGACCTTGAATTGTCTATCAAGTGGCCACTGTGTAGCTGTGTGAGGAGTGGAGTCCACCCAGGGTATGCCTGGAGCCTTTGTGGAAGACACAGGGAAAAAATGCTTTTGGCTAAGGCCAAAGAGAGGGGTGACCAAATTAAATTTTTAAGAACCTATAGAATTCAGTGGTTTTGAGAGTGAATAAAGTGTCAAATCATGCCACTGAACAACAAAAATCTTAATTGTAGTCTAATATAATCTTATAGCATCATATAGTTTATGAATTAGTTATGAGAAACTTTATATTTTTAACAGAATTTTATGGATGCATTATATCTGTATAGAGTAGAGAAGTGGCAAGGATGGATTATTGTGGACAATTATGCAGACCAGAACAGAGCACTTGTGTTTAACAAACAGCTCTGAATTCTAATTTCCTGCAATATACATAGTGTAGCTACAATTTGTAGTCATTACTGTGTATTAGGAAAGTTATTAGAATTCTTAAACTTGTTGAGGCTTTCCACAACACCTTTCCCAGATTTTAATTGGTTTTATCTAGTTCCATAAGAGAGCTCTTTAAAACAAATCAAAGTGTCTTAAATCACATGTATCACCCATCGAAAGACTTCCAGAGATATTCCTTCTGTAATCTGGCAAGTTTTCCTAGTAACAGAAATCTGAAGGTTCTCAATGATGAATTGAAAGACTTGGCAGAAGATAATTTGTGCCTTTTGATGGGCTCAGTTTCAAAATGACAAAATAACAATGTTTTGTAACAGAAGGGTTAAATCTTAATCTCAGAGGTTTACAAAGCTGCTAGTCGCAGTCTCCTTAAAATTTAATATACCTCGTTAATGCTTACTTGCAAACACTGAAGGATTTTTATGATTATAATCATGTGTTACAGCACCTAGTACTGTTTCTAAGCAGCATACTAATCAGCTTAATGAGATATTACTGCACTTTTTGTTGACTAAAGCAAAATCCCTTTTATTGTTCTAAAGCTTGTCCTTTATTTTTTCCCAAAACATTATCTTGTTTTATTGTACACCAGTAAATATCATACCATCGGTTTTTTGTCAAATCATAAAACTATCTTTCTCATTGTAGAATGTGTAATATATTGAATATGGTTAATGGAACTGAAAGTTACAAATGGATTTCTATTTTGGGGTTTTTTTGCTGGCTTTTTAAATGAAAATGGGAGAGATGCATAAGATTTCTTTTTTTATAGATTTAGAAATGCAGACAGGTGCAGTTTCACAAGAAGGACAAGGGAGGTGGTAAATGCCTTTGCCCCTTCTGTAATAATTAGATTTTGAAATTGTCGCATATTTTAAAATAGTAATGAATAGTTCTTGGTATACATGCAGAATGAGTACATGTATGATCAAAACTGTCTAGCACAGTTGGCACTTAATACACTTTTAATTGTTTTTACACTAATTCCTTTGCATTATTATGAGTAGGTAAAACATAAAATGCAAATTGTACGGCAGTGATTCAATGCTTGTAGCTCTTTCACAGTCTGAATCTAAAATATCTTCTGATTTTCAGAGATGGAGGAAGCTAGTTTGTGCCTTGGTGTTTCTTCAGCTGTGCCAGAAGCTGACGCCCATCTCAACAGCACCATACTCAATGGGCAATATTCAATGAGTCAGAAGCTGCACCAGATCACTTCCCAGCTCAGCCATGCCTTCCCAGAGCTCCAGAACAGGCAGAATCCTGAGGAGAAGGCGTCAGTGCCACTAGAAGACAAAAGTCACATGTCCATAGCAAACCAGCCCATCAGCAGCCAGATGGCCCTGCTGGCGAACCAGCTCAACAGAGAGGTGGACACCAGCCTGAACGGGCGTGTGGATCTGCAGCAGTTCCTCAATGGGCAGAACCTGGGGATCATGTCTCAGATGAGCGACATCGAGGATGATGCCAGGAAGAACAGGAAGTACCCGTGCCCCCTGTGCGGGAAACGCTTCCGCTTCAACAGCATCCTCTCGCTGCACATGAGAACCCACACCGGAGAGAAACCCTTCAAGTGCCCCTACTGTGACCACAGGGCTGCTCAGAAAGGCAACCTGAAGATACACCTGCGTACTCACAAGCTTGGGAACCTTGGCAAAGGTCGTGGAAGGGTCCGAGAAGAGAACAGACTTTTGCATGAGCTGGAGGAGAGAGCGATTCTTCGGGACAAGCAGATGAAGAGCAGCCTCCTGCAGCCACGGCCCGATGTGAAAGCGCAGCAGCACACCCAGCCCATGCCGCTCGCAAACTGCAACTTGTCTGTGCCACCTAATCACAACACACCTGACATTTCAAACCCTGTTCCCTCTCCAAAGCCAGCCAGCGTCCAGGAAGAGGTTGTCGCTCAGACAGCCGGGTTCAGATGCACGTTTTGCAAAGGCAAGTTTAAGAAGCGAGAAGAGCTGGACAGGCACATAAGGATCCTACACAAGCCTTACAAGTGCACTCTGTGTGACTTTGCTGCCTCGCAGGAGGAGGAGCTCATCAGCCACGTGGAGAAGGCTCACATAACTGCAGAGTCAGCACAGGGCCAGGGCTCCAACGGGAATGGGGAGCAATCCACCAATGAGTTTCGCTGCGAGGTGTGTGGCCAAGTGTTTAGCCAAGCCTGGTTCCTAAAAGGCCACATGAGAAAGCACAAGGATTCCTTTGAACACTGCTGTCAGATCTGCGGGAGGCGATTCAAAGAGCCTTGGTTTCTTAAAAACCACATGAAAGTTCACCTGAATAAGTTATCTGTAAAGAACAAATCTCCTAATGATCCTGAAGTACCTGTCTCCATCAGCAGCATGTCCCAGGAAGCTCATGCAAACTTGTATTCAAGATATCTGTCATGTTTGCAGAGTGGCTTTCTTCCCCCTGACAAGGCGAGGTTGAGCGAACAAAATCAGATCTACAACAAAGGAGACATGCCCATGAAAGAGAAGGAAGTCTTGGGCAAGCTCCTTTCCCCCATTTCTGGCATTGGCCACGGCATTGCCGAGGGGGATAAACATTCTTTATTGGGCTGTCTCAATCTGGTGCCTCCTCTGAAATCCAGCTGTATAGAAAGGTTACAAGCTGCCGCCAAAGCAGCAGAGATGGATCCAGTAAACAGCTATCAGGCCTGGCAGCTTATGGCAAGGGGAATGGCCATGGAACATGGCTTTTTGTCTAAAGAGCAGCAGATACAGCGCAGCCACGAAGACACTTTGGCAAATGCTGGAGTTATGTTTGATAAGGAGAAGCGGGAGTATGTGTTAGTAGGAGCAGATGGCTCTAAGCAGAAAATGCCTGCTGATTTGGTTCACAGCACTAAAATGGGCAATCAGAGAGACTTGCCAAGCAAACTAGACCCTTTAGAAGGCAGTAGAGATTTTTTGTCACATGGTATGAACCAGGGACTCGATTACAACTTACAAAGTCATGGAAACATAAAAGAAAAGCCAACTGAATGCCCAGACTGCGGCAGGGTTTTTAGAACATACCACCAAGTGGTCGTTCACTCCAGGGTCCACAAAAGAGACAGGAAAGGAGAAGATGAAATAATTCAAGGTAGTCTCGATGAGCGGCGTGGGTCTGGAAGTGATCAAGAGTCTCAGTCTGTCAGCAGGTCGACAACACCAGGGTCCTCTAACATTACTGAAGAAAGTGGAGTAGGTGGGGGTCTCTCGCAGACAGGGAGTGCTCAGGAGGACAGCCCTCATCCTTCCTCACCCTCCTCTTCAGGTATGATAACTTCTTCTTCCCTCTCTGCACTGAAGGCTTCATAGCTCTATTTGGAATCATGGCAGTTAAGTAGCTTATGCATTCTCTTGTCAGGTTGTTTCCTACAGTCCACAGGGATGTGCTGTTATTTGCCAGAACATCTGTGTTTGGGTTCCTGCAATGCCTTTGAGGTTAATTCTCTGCTCACCCTTTTCCCCTGCAAGGGCAGCAGGTTTCCCAGCCTTTCAGCTGACTCCTTCCCACCCTGCAGGGTCTGAGCAGCCACCAATGGCTGTGCCTCTGCCAGGGCCTCTCCCTCCAGGTTTTGGAAGGTGGTTTCCTCCTCTTCTTCTATTCATGGTGTCTCTCTTGCACATCCTGCCCTGTTCTCCCTGTAAAAGGGTGAGGAAGGATGCCTTCCCTGAGCTGTAGTTAATAAACTGCATGTTGGCTCCCCTCTCTGATTGCCTCCTTCTGACAGCCATGTCAGTTCCTTAGCTATGTCCTTGTACCTGGCCACTGGACTGATTAAAAAGAGATTCAGAAATACAAATTACTAACCTTTTTAAAATCTTCTAACTTATGTGCAGATTTTAACTTGTATGAAGCCTTCTGCTTAATTCACACCCGTTTGAAAGTACAAGAAAAAACAGAAGTCAGACTGAAACATTTTAATTGTATTATACGTCATATTAACTTGCTGTGTATAAAATAGCAAAGCAGATAATATTTCATTGGAGATCTCTATAAAATATTGAGCTTCCTGGTACAATTTTTAAAGTTACTAGCCTATGACTGCTGAAATAAAATCTCCAAGTAATAACAGGTAAGATTTCTGGTCTCATGTATATTTCCAAAGTCACTTACTAATGGATAGTAAATTGAAAGTTATATCTTCAGCCCTTTATAAAGAAAGCACCTCACTAATACTGTAATCATTCTGCAAGCCTAACAACAGAGGAAATCATGCCATAACAAATACTCTGTTACTAATGGCAACATTGATTTCTGCAATCAGCCATTAAGTCTAGAAAATGAAAGACAGTTTGAGGTACCTTAAGGCATTACATTGCCCACTGTTAAAGAGCTGGTAACAGGCTGTTGAGGGTAATTCTTTTTAGCTTTTTTTCCCCCAGTTTTGATAAATATTTTAGTATTGGAGGCAATTCACTGTTACAGTTATTAAGTATATGCAAGTTTACTTTTGTTGTTCTTGTCATGCTCCAGTATACTCTACTTCTGAGGCCAAATTAATATAAAAATAGTGTTAGTTTGCTGGCTTATTGCAAACCAGTAAAGAAATTGTTAAGACACATAAATCTGCACTCCACATTCCACAGATTCCTATAGTACTTAATGCTGTTGTTTAAACACCCATGAAACACAGTCTACCCTTAGAGTCATAGCCTTGTTTGCAATTTATTGCTGGGGAGACACATTAGAAAATTCTATGTAGGAACAAGGCTAACA